>NC_072784.1:2198456-2319190 GCF_022539595.1 Amphiprion ocellaris | reverse complement strand
ACATTTTGGATGACACTAAACTATGACATTTTTTTGCACATTTTGGACGATATACTAAACAATGAAGTTTTTGTCACATTTTGGACAACATGCTAAACTATGAAGTTTTTGTCACATTTTGGACAACATACTAAACTATGACGTTTTTGTCACATTTGGACAACATACCAAACTATGATGTCTTTGTTACATTTTGGATCACATACTAAACAATGACATTTTAATGACATGCCAATCTATGACGTTTTTTCCACATTTTGGTTTTATTCCATGGGTGAATACAGAGGAAGGCAGGGAAGCCCTACAGTAAAAGGCCATAAGCTGGACTCGAACCTGCGTCTCCAATGCAGTCCTGTTTAGAAGTCCACCTCTCAACCATTTTAGCTACATGCTCATCTTTTGTACAAAAGTTGGACGACATACTAAACTATGACGTTTTTTCCACATTTTGGATGACATCCTAAACTATGACATTTTTGTTACATTTTTGACGACATACTAAACTATGAAAAAATGGACAAACAGGACAAAACAACACAAAATGATACACAAAAGAATGAATAAAGCAGATCACAAAATGACACTAAAAGTGCGACAAAAAGGATACAAAACATGAGACAAACGACAAAACTCAGACAAAAAACCCACAAAAACAAGACAAAATGTCACAAAAATGAGACAGAAAGCGAATGACCAATATAATATTTTATTTTATGATCAAAATATCTTGTCATGTTTTTGAAATTATTTTAAATTTATCGTTCTACTAATTTTATTACTAATTTATTCATTTCTCATCCTTCATTCTTTTATATATATTGTATGTATTATTGTTATTTTAATTATTTATCTTTACTGTATATTGCTGCCTTTACTGTATATTGCTGCTGTAACATGGAAAATGTCCCCTGACATGGGGAGTAATAAAGGATTATCTTATCTTATCTTATCTTATCTTATTTACAATCTGCAGTTAATGTCTTCTCTGGAATTTTTACACTTTGAGGGCCGGATTGGACCCTCTGGAGGACCGCTTTTGGCCCACAAGCCACATGTTGGACACCCCTGCTGATGAGCTTCTTCCACCAGTGCTTTATTATTTTTATTTTTGCCAAACATCACATCTCAGAGTGAAACTGAAAAACTAGTTCATGGATTTGTTGCTTCCAGTTTGGACTGTTTTAATTCCTTATTATCAAGATGTCTCAATAGCTCTTTGAAAAGCCTCCAGCGGATTCAAAATGCTGCCAAATCCAAAGTTGACAGGAAGTAGCTCCGAGCTTCATCGCATCTTAAAGAGCTTATTGTGCCACATTATCTCAACAGAACACTTCTCTCTCAGGCTGCACGTTTATTTAGAGCAGGGGAGTCAAACTCATCTTAGTTCAGGTTCCACATTCAGCCCAGTTTGATCTCCAGTGGACCGGACCAGTAAAATCACAGCATAGTAACCTATAAATAACCACAACTTAAAATATTTTCCTTTTTTTCAGTGCAAAAAAGTACATTCTGAAAATGTTCACATTTAAGGAATTATCTTCTTCCAAAACGTGATGAACAACCTGAAATTTCTTAAGAAAAATAAATTCAATTTCCATAACATTCAGCCTCAGATTATTGTTTACACATTACAACTTCCAGAGTGTCTGCAACGGAACACAACATTTAGTCATCTGGAACTGAATGATATAGGATTTTACTTTATGATCAAAAAAAGACAAAAAACAATTAAAACAAGACAAAATATTTCAAAAATGAGACGCAAAACAACAAAACAAGATATAAAACGACAAAAGCACGAGACAAACGGCACAAAACAAAAGAGACAAAAAATTTGCCAAAAAAAGTTACAAATCAACAAAAAAATGGACAAACGACAAAAACAAGAAAAGAAATTACACAAATGAGACAAACGAGATAAAAAATGACAAAAGCAGGAAATAAAATGACCAAAAATACACAAACAACACAGGTGAGACAAAAGGAAACAAAATGACAAAAACAAGAAACAAAATTACAAAAACATGAGACAAAAGTCAGATAAAAAAAAAAAACAACAAAAACAAGACAAGAGGGGTGGCAAAAGGTGCAGTTATGCTCAGATTGGACCCACAGCGAGGAGATGCACCTCCATGTCAACCAGCAATACCAGATCCAACAACAAACACCAGTACTCTGACAACAGTAAAGGGTGACATGCCCACCCATGGCCAAGGATCATCCCTGGTCTCATTGTTTAGAGGAACGGGCATTGAGACATCCATGGCTTCATGAGGAAGAGGAACTTTGCCAGTCAGTAAAGGAGCAGCTGGAGATATAGGAGAGATGAAACTGCACAGTGCCCCACAAGTTGTCATCAGCAGCCTGGAGAGTATCAGAGAGTCTGGAGACGTGATGGGCTGAGGCAGCAGTGTCCATGGCCAAGGTTTATCCCCTCCGATGATGGTTGGAATTGGCAGAATAGCGATGCCACAGCTTGGAGTCGGAAGAGGACGCCCTATGCTTCCCTCTTTTCCTCCAGGTGACATCAAGTCCGTTGCTCCAATACTTGAGTCACAAACAGCTCCACTGTCTATGCCTTCCTTTACAGGGACCGTGGCCCCTGTCCCTGCCACTCAAGATGTGACTGAGCTCTCTACTGTTGCACCAGCAAAGACGGGGCTGAAGATGGAGGGAGTCTGTGGGCCACTAAATAAGGCTGGAACAAAAGGAACTCCGATAACCATTGGGTCAAATCACATCCCAGTCAGGTGCAAGAATGATGCCGTGTATCAGCACCATGTCATATTCACACCAAATGTTGAATCACTGCTGTTTAGGAAATTGTAATATATATATAATCTAGAATTCTGAATATATTGAATGAAACAGTTCGATAAAGTCAGAAAGATAGAAGATATTCACAGATTTGGACTTCTGGCATCAATAACTCATTAGATATACGATGTCAAAACATGAACGATCCCTCTTTTCCATCGTTGTAAGCTAGACAATGTGCTACAAGCCCAGTTTCATCAAAAGCAGCTGTCTTTCAAGCTACAGGAATAACATTGGTGTCTATGGAGTGAACAGGGACCATCTGCAAATTCCAAAACCGCTGCAACAGTAAAGAGAGACAGATATTGAGTAACTTCACTCTGATGCACTGTAGTGTCTCCAAAATCACAGCAGCCTTCAACTGGTTCCTGTTGATCATACTATCACCCTTGGTTTGAGATATATGTTTTTAAAAAACATAATTTTAAGGAATTTTTACTAGTAGTAAAATTCAGTAACTTCATTCTTATATACTGTAGTGTCACCAGAATCACTGCAGCCATCAGTTCAATCCTGCTGCTCGTACTACAACTCTTGGTTTGATCTAAAAATATTTTTTTCAGAATTGTAAGTAATTTTTATATTTAAAAAAAATCAATAACTTCACTCATATGTACTTCTTTGGTAGAGCAGTACTGAACACAGTTGCTTGTAGTAGTGTTACCGCTGCATGCATTCATCAGGGTGTTAAAAACATCTTCATTACTCAGGATTGCACTTACTGCATTTTGTGCTGCTTCACTCATTCTGCCACTTCCTGCAGCAACAAGCGTGAATACACCTCTAAAAAACAAGACAGCATGAATCAATGTCGTCATTTTTCATTCCATATATTTTCATTCCATATATTCCAAATTCTAGATCATATATATATATATATATATATATATATATATATATATATATATATATATATATATATATATATATATATATATATATATATATATATATATATATAAAATTGCCAAAATGGCATGCCATAATATATGTATGTATACCCACACCCCTACTGCATAGATATTCATACGTAAATGTGTGTGCATGTTTTCCAATATTTATCCAAGTTGTCATTTATGAATTAATAAATTTCTCTACTCGTTTATCTGTGTATTCATCTCTCGTCACTCAGTCTCAGAGTAATTTGTGAAACAGTCACGCAGTAATAATCTATTATTCATGTTGTGTCAGACGTATTGAACCAAGAAGATCTGGAATGTGGACGGGGTTACATTCTGAAGATGAATATTTACATGTGGGACTAAAACCGGAGCGCCAAGAGAAAGCTCCCACCGACATCTGAAGAACCTCCACACAGCTGCATGTCCAGGAGGTCGCATCAAGTCCAACTGTTGTTTGGAGTGGAGCTCCTTCCCTCAGGATTCAGTGACACGCTGAGCCCCACTGCAGTCCTCTGAGGACTTCAGATATCACTGAACGGCTGCAGACTTCCTCCTCCTGCAGTGCTTTAGAGGAGGAAGACAACGGTGGAAAACAACATGACGAGAATCCGTGCAGTGAAAACTTATAGCTGGATTATGTCTTGATTACAGAGCTTTGGAACGTACTACAGGAACGTATTTGTCAATTTCCCAATTTTAGTAAGATACCACTTTACTGTTATGATAGCATGTTACTGACTGCTATATATCCTGATGTAATCAGCAAAATTTTGTTGTTCCCCAAGCTGACAACTGTTTGCAGTATAATAAAAACTATGAGGGGTCAGCTAGACATCAACCAACAGAATGTGAACTAATGTGCATGAAAAATAATCTATTAATCCATTATCTATACACTAATCCACAAACACACTGGAAAAAATGCTCCTCTCAAAACAAGAAAAAATAACTTATTTCAATGAACTTTTACCTTGAAATAAGTGAAAAAATCTGCCAATAACAAGTGAAAAATGGCTTGGTAAGATTTCTTGAAATAAGATATGAGATTTAGAATATTGAGATCTTAAATTTAGCTGGGGAAACTGATCTTAAGTTATATTTTAGCAGGATTGACAAGCTTAGGTGTCTTAAGATAAGCCAGACATGCTACAAAAAATAGCAGTTTTTCACTCAAAAATTGATTTTTGCTTTGATGTAACCTCCTAATTTGAGATGTATTTAACTTATTTTGAGTTTTCTTGTAAAATTCAACTCAAAACAAGATAATTTCAAGATTGTTTGACTTAATAAGATATTTAAGATGCATTGTCTTAAAACAAGTCCCTCCATGGTCCGTGTATATTTTGGCAATTGCATTTTCCGTTCTGAAACGGGTATTGAAAACCATAAAACGAGTGGTTACTTGATTTTCGTTTTCCATCCATCCATTATCTATACACCGCTTATTCCTCACTAGGGTCGCGGGGGGTGCTGGAGCCTATCCCAGCTGACTCGGGCGAAGGCAGGGGACACCCTGGACAGGTCGCCAGTCTGTCGCAGGGCTACATATATAGACAAACAATCACTCACACATTCACACCTACGGGCAATTTAGAGTAATCAATTAACCTCAGCATATTTTTGGACTGTGGGAGGAAGCCGGAGTACCCGGAGAGAACCCACGCATGCACAGGGAGAACATGCAAACTCCATGCAGAAAGATCCCGGGAAAGCCGGGACGCGAACCAGGGATCTTCTCGCTGCAAGGCGAAAGTGCTAACCACTACGCCACTGTGCAGCCCCTGATTTTCGTTTTAAAATACAAAAAATAAAATTGAAATACAAGGTGTTTTTCATTTTCATGATCAAAAGGGGATATACGAAATTTTAAAAATGCTTTGATTTTCATTTTATATTTCTAATAACAAAAAAAAATAAAATCAGTCAAAGAGAAACGAAAAAAGGTCCGTTTTTTTCATTTTCTGAGACCGGAAGTGGTCATCAGGAAGTGTGGAGCCAAACAGAGTACGGTGCATGGACTGTATATAATTTTTTTCGTTAGTTTTCATGGTCAAAATGAGAGATCAGGTGGTCGATCTTAAAATAAATCAATATTGAATTTTTTATAGAGCGTTAAAGTTTTACGAAGCCAGGGGGCGGGACTACTTGACTGACAGTCTGGTCTGGAATGATTGACAGGTCCTATGGAGGAGGAAGCAGAGACTCTGCTCTCCTCGTTTGGATTAATTCTGATATAATAACTGTTGGTTTATTTATCGGTGGAGCAGCAGAACATTTTCCAAAGACAGTTTTCCTGCCCGTTGGCTTGTTTTAACCAGTTTTCTGCCTTCGGCTGATTCTACCAGCAGACACTGAAGGGACTCTGATAGTTCGGTAAGTTAATGTTTATTTTCATATCGGTGCCGCTTTTAATGCACTTTATATGCAACTTTAGTGTCAGATGTAATGTGTGTCATGCACTCCAGATGTTGGTGGAGTTTATTTCTGTGTATGTTGACCAGAGAAGAAAGTTGTCATCCAGTAAATATTAGCTTTAATGTTAGTGATGCTAACCGAGGTAGCTGCTCAGTCATAGCCTGATTAAAGCTAACGTAGCATTAAGCTAACGATGTTTGTGTTGAGTTTCATGTAAACAGCTGAAGTGTGTTGTGTTCATGTAATGTGGTACATTTAGTTAATAAATGGAGACGCTGGTTCACATTAATGTAACGTTTAGAAAACCTAAATGTGATTAAAACAGTGAGGTTAAGGTTCTGTGTTGTCATTAGTCCTGAATATCTGCTGAGTCTCTGAAGTTAAACTGGAGAAAACAGTAAATCTACTCTCTAGTGGTTAACATTGTTTAATGACTGATTCACATGTTGTAGTACTTATTCCTGCACTGTAGATTGGAAAAATAAACTCCCAGAACATGATCAAAGTAATAATGAGCACTACATGTCACTCTAAAAACATCACAGTATAGCCTTTAGTCCACAGCTGTCAGTAGGTGAGGAGCAACACAAAAACAGTTTTGTTTCCGGTTTCCAGAGGGTTAGACAGTATTTATTTGAAAGAGTAAGTTTACAACAACACAACATGTGAGGGGGTTAAAAGCAAATGGGTGTTAGTAAAATAAAAATAAATAAACAGAACTAAAAGTGAACTTCATGTTGACATTGATGGGCATTCCAACCAGGAACAAAGTAAAAGACAATCAATAGGAAAAAAAACTCTTCCTGTTCACCTCTTAAAACCCAAAAACACACCACAGTGTCACCCTAAACTAAAACTAACAATGGGTTCCCTGTTTTCCTTTGTGAACAATTCAAAGGTCCCTCTCTATCTCCCCACACATCCACCAACCACTGGAACACGTCTCCAAAGTTCTGCTGGACCAGCTCAGCTTCCCCTCAGAAGAAGTGCCGCCACTTGCCAGATGAAGGAGCCTTTTGAGAGGCAGCTGGCATCGTGATTGGACTGTACTTTGGTCTGTTCCAATCCACCTTCAGCTCCAGAGACGGCAGGCAGGACGAGTCAACGGAGGCCTGGTGGACGAAGGCTTGCAGCTGAGTACAATCCAGAAAACAACAGAGGAGGAGTGCAGCAGCCCAGAGCCAGAACAACCAGAGTAGCATCGTATGTCTCTTAGAAAACGTCATAGTATAGCCTTTGGTATGAAAAAACACCATCATATACATCGGATATTGTACAAATAACAAGTCAAAGGAAAGAGACATACATTGTAGAATTGTAGTAATTGTGGGCTGACTGATTTACTGATTATCAGTATTTTATTTTTTACTGATTTACGGTAATAAATAAATTTAAAAATGGCGCTACTTTGGCTCTGAACCTTTATCTACCTGTGGTCGCTCTGTCTTCTGGAGTGATTTGATTGGTTATATGTTACGAATAAAACTCCTTTAACTTAACATCTGTAAACAAAACAAAAACGTATCAACAAAGTTTTCTGTTAGTTTGTGTTCTTCGAAGTTTAACTCCAAGATTTTAAATACTTTCATTTACTGCAAATGAATAGCTACTCCAAAGGTCTCTCTAATAATCATTATCAGCCTTAAAAACCCAAAAAACACCCCTCTATACTCGACCACACTTAGTACAGTCCGGTTCCCCTTCTATAAATCTGCTTGGAATCTTCCACTTCCTGTTTGTCAAAGTGGCCTTCTACCTGGACAGGTTTTGTTGGAGCTCATGCAACAAACATTTTGGGTAACTGCACTTTAATATGGATGGATGACACTGAATTAGAGTCTGTTTTAATGAGACTGAGTTAAGATGTGTAGCTCTGTCATTAAATAGGACATTATTTCTCAGAATTCACAGAGAAAAGTCTGAAATGTTTGCTAGGTTAGCGTCCCACATGTTCTTTGGCTCAGCTAAAGCTAACTCTCCAACTTCTGGATCTCTTGAGTTGCTTGTTGTTAAATTATCTTGCTAGAGGTGCTGAAGCTCAGAAAGTCTGAGATGTTTGTTCAGAATAAGCTCATTCTCAAGTCTTATCTGAACTGTCCTCTTTTGTTTGAACTTTCCCTAAACTTAGGAGTTAATGACAGAGCAGCACATCCAGACTCAGTCTCATTTATGTAGAGATTAAACTTCAGTGTCATTCATTGATGTTAAAGTGCAGTTTTTCAAATGTTTGTTGCACATGCTCCCGACCAAACCAGTCCAGGTGGAAGACGATGTGAAGAGAAAGCTCCAGAGGATGAATATCACACATTTACGTTGGAAATAAATGTCCTTTAATTAGACACTGTCATGCAAAAGTTGGATTTCCCTTTAATGGTGTTCAAATCTTTGTTGAGTGTTTTGTTGATGTTGGTTTCTAAATGTTTTCTGACACTCGGCCCCAAAGATTAAAACCTTTTACGGCTCACAAGCTGCAACAATTCACACATTATCAACTATCTGACTAAACTGAGATAAAAAGTGAAAAACTGCCTGATTCCTGCATCATGAATGTAAATCTTTTTGGTTTTTATGACAGTAAACTGAATATGTTTGGGTTTGACATTTTATAAACCAAAACAAGAAATGAATTAGTGGAGAAAACAATCAACAGATTAATGGACAAAGAAAATGTGTTTTCCAACATATATGGCTGAATTACTCCAACATTACAAGATACATACAATTTAAATTCAATTTTATTTATATAACGCCAGTTACAGGTCAAATTGTCTCAAGATGCTTTATTTTTATATTTTTTGTCATATTTAAAATACTACAAAGTAAGAAATTTAAAGCTCTTGACTAATCCAGTTTATTATTTGGTTTTTAAGAGACTAATGGACAATTAAAATAACTAAAACTAATAAACATGAGGTCAAATAGAAGGAACAGTTTTAAATACTGCAGTCCCACGACGACAAGAATAAAGTTTCTCAACAAAAACTAAATCTGCTGGTGGATTCCATTAAAGTCCTAATAAATGATAATAAAGTGTGATACTAAAGGTTTGTGGTGCTAAAAATCTCCAAGATATCAAGTTGAACATGTGGATGGAGGTTGATAAAAGTTGACCTCCCTTCATTTCTCTGTAGCGACTCCATGGATTTTATGGATGGTGGTTAAAGACCTGCTCTTCTAGTCGTCTTCCTTCTAGTCGCTGTAAAAAGTCAGTCCATCCTGGCCCACTTCAACACCTCTTCATGACAACTTGTTCTGCCTCCGACCTGGTGGAAACTCCAGAAACTCGGGAAAACCTGTCGAGACTCGAAGAACTCGTGGAGACTCAAAGAACTCGTCGGGCGGAGGAAGGTGTGGTGGGTGGTGGGGGGAGGTGGGGGAGTAGAGGGGGGAGGCCGCCACCCACCTCCCCACCTACTCTCCGCCCTGACTCCACCCGGACTCCGCCTTGGCTCCACCCACGCGGTCACTTCACGAACTACGATGTCAAAGGGACGACGAATTTATTTCTTTGTATCTGATCTGTAGCTCAGTGAGTTAAGGATTTGCCTATGGAGCTGCAGGTCGCTGGTTCAAGACCAGACACTTCTTAAATTTTCATCAAAATCCTGACAAAGACAAAGAAAGAAAGTTGCCGGTGGTGGGTCTTGAACCGGCGACCTTCCACTTGGTAGTCCGTGTTCTTTTCCCCTGAGCTACTCGCTCAGATACTAATTCTTCTTTTTTTTGCGCATTTATCATCTATTTTTTGTCGTTTTCGAGTTTTTTTTTTACTCGGGTCTCGACTCGACCGTTTTTCTCAGGGGGTTGGACTTCAGGAGGGTTGCTGGAGGGTTGAACCCTCAGTTCCAAGACTTTACAAAGCCTCCAGACCTCCCGAGTCCTCAGGACCTGAGCTTTCACACAGTCTGAGGGCTGAAATTTTCTAAGTCCCACAGTAGTTCTCTGTTAGATTGAACCTTCAGACAGTCCAAGGACTGATATCTCCTAAGTTCCTGAGTAGTTCTCTGTTAGTTTGAACCTTTAGACAGTCTGAGGGCTGAAGTTTTAAAAGTTTCTCAGTACTTCTCTGTTAGTTTGAACCTTTAGACAGTCTGAAGACTGAAGTTTTAAAAGTTTCTCAGTACTTCTCTGTTAGTTTGAACTTTCTGGTTAACAGAAGCCTTAAAACTTGTGACCATGAGTCTTGATTTCACATTTAGACCATCCATCTGAGTTCTTCTCAGACCTTCACCTGTGGGTTTTTTAGAAATCCTCAACAAACTTTGATTCTCTTCATTGAACAGTAAAGTTTGTGGAGGTCAGAAGGTAACATTAGTTTGATCGATGCCTTCAACTACTAGTAGACTTTATCTGGAAAGCAGTTTTCTGAAATGAGTTCTTAGTAAATCTGTCCACAATCAAACCAAGAACATAGAAAGAGGAAGTGTTTGAACAAACAACTTGATGTTTTCATTTCAGACTAGAAAACGCTTTAAGATCTTTATCTGTTTATGCTCTTTTTGATCATTTTATTGTCTCCTGTTTAATTTGATCGTCTAAAGTCTTACTGGTGTCTTTTCAAATGTTTTGTCTTTAGTTTGATTCTTCTTAAATGTTTACTTTTGCTCTTTTCTCACCTTTTATTCTTTTCTAATGTCTGATTTGATTTTAAAATGTTTTGTCTTTTTAATGTTTAATTGTTGTTTTTTTTAAATGTTTTATCGGCTTGTTTGAAAAATTTCCTTTTCTTTCCCAATGTTTAATTTTTCGATTAAATCTTTGTTAAATGTTTTACCACTTTTTAATGTTTAATTTTCTTTTTAAATGCTTCATTGTATTTTCAAGTTTAATTGCTATTTAAAGTTTTGTCTTTAAGATTTAATTTTCAAATTAAACATTTAATTTTTTAATTAAATGTTTTGTCTTTTTAAAGGTTTAATCTAAATAAATGTTTTGTATTTTTAAAAATTTTTTAAATATTCTTCTTGTTTAATTGTATTTTTTAAATGTTTAATGATCTAAAATATTTCATCTTTAATGTTTAATATTTTTGTTTCAAAAATTTTGTTTAATTTCATACTTACATGTTTTGTATCTTCTGTTTAATTATCTAATTAAATATTTTGTCTGTTTTTAATATAATTTAATTGTATTTAATGTTTAATTTTCATTTTAAAAGTTTTATTGTATTAAATGTTTTTTCCTTTGATTTAATTGTTTTTTAATGTAGTTTATTTCTTTAATCTTTTTTTTCTGTCAAGATTTTAACCCCAACACTAAAAATTAAACAAACCTTTACATCACAATGAAAATACTTCTGTTATCACAGTCATGAGTTACTCAATTATTCAGTTTATCAATTCAACTTTATTTGTTTAGCACCTTTCACACAGATGACAAAACTAAACAAGCAAAGAGAAAAAAAAATAAATGCTAAAACTGATTAAAACTGAAAAACATATAAAAAAAATAAATAAATACAAAGATTTAACATGGTAATAAAATATGTTGTGTCCAGGGGATGGAGGGAGTTTATTGAAGTCTTCTTGGGCTCACATGGGAAATCATTTAAAATATAAACTTGATATTCAGTCTAAGGAAACTGCAGAGCGACAAAAGAACCAACAATATCTCCTGTTTTCTCCTTTAATGAGTCGACTCTTCTTGTGCTTTCAGACCAAAGAACTACAGACTCCTCACAACCTGCTCAAACTCTTGGTACAGGACCTCACCACACGGGTCAAGAAGGTTTCTGTCTCATTTCTACTCTGAAGCTCACCTTCTCCTGCTCAAACTGCTGACAGATGTTTCTGCTGCTCTAAAGTCTGCTCTCCAGAACTTCCTAAAAACTCTCAAAGTCTCTTCTGCTGCAGGTTGCTTTGTAGAACTGTTGCAGAAAACCTCACTAAACCACATGGAGGAGCCTCAAGATAGTCGTCCAAATGAAACCATACAAAAACCAAACTAGCACAACCCAAACGCTAAAGTCTCCTGCAGCCTACCAGAGAACCTCTGAGAACAGAGAATCAGGACAGGAACTCTTACCTTCTGGACAACCAACGCTGGTTCTCAAACAAGAATACAGAATGTGTCTGACCAGAAACCTCTGAAGACTCACTACAGCCAAGATAAAGACACAACTCAGCTGCACCAAATCCACTAATCACTGCACACATTAGCACCATGTGCTAACTGTGGCTAAAGAACCACATTTACCAAGACAACTATCCAGTACAAAGCCCTAAAACACACCAAGAAACACATTAAAGATGATTTTACTGCTGGAAGCTGCAAGCCAACGCCTAAAGAACAGACTAAAGCAATGGAGCCAAACCCAGTTCACTGGTGAAGAGAAACAGAGGAAATGTTTGTCTGCAGCTAAATAAAGCAGGAAGACACTGAGCTGCTCAGGTGTTCCTGATAACACCAAGCAGCTACCTGGACAGCCAATAGGAACACAGCTTCCTGGAAGTCCAGAGGGTGGGGTTAGTGAAGGAAATTTAGTTTAAAGTTGAAGCAGAAAGTTAACAAAGAAAGTTGAAAACCACCACCTGATCGCTGAAATCTATGAGTTTTCACACAAAGAACACCTGAACATGTCAAACTGGTTCCATAGTAGAACCCTCATTGTAAAAACGAAATGATCAAATGAACATTTGATTTTTGCTGATAACTCTCATTAAATTACTGAAGAAATCTAACATAAAAACCTGTAAACTCTCAGGCAGCTTTTGTTAAAGTTTGTCTATAATTCTATCATCATGTTCTGGAACCAGGACTCTGCAGAAGTTCCTTCAATCAGATACTTGTGTGTTTCTATTTAAGGCCTCAGGTTTGAACCTGAGGCCTTCATGTTGTAACTGTTTTCTTTGGTAAAGCATAGGTTTATTATCACTATTATTGCTGCTAAAGGTACTGAATAGATGTAAACATTACTTTTTAGCAAGAGATAGTACGAGTATATCCTACGAAAGTACCAGAAATGTGCAGAAAGTAGCTTTAAATGCATTTTTTAAAGGGAAACTGTATACTGCACAATGGAATTCAACAACAAAAACTCACATCTTTTGAATCATTGCTTCCACCCACAAGGGGCATAACTGATGACAAGTTTCCATACATAGGAAAAATAAACATTTTATGCTGGACAACCGTTTTTATTTATATAATGTGCTCTATATGATTACCATTGCTTTTGAAAACACATATTAATACATATTTTCCACTGTTGATGAACTTGCATTAACACAGTTGAAGTTCTGCTTGTAATGTCGTTGGTGATACGTTCCTGGAGATGATTTATGTCTCGTATCTTCACCTGATACACCATGGCCTTCAAGTGCCCCCAAAGATAGTGTCACACGCATCTTCTAGGGTATCTGAAACAAAAAAAAATACACATTATACATTTTCCTATGTATGGAAACTTATGGCCCACCCTGTAGAGCTGGAAAGCAGATGGGATGAACTGCGGCCATTTCCAGGGTCTTTTCAGGGCCCTCATCCAGGACTGGGGCTGCTGGAGGCGCATAAGTCGCCCCGTTGATTAGCTGCATGATAAGCTGATGTTGTCCCAAACTACAACATATCTGTGCTCCTCTGTGCCATCCATACGGTCTGCCAGGGAAGAATTCCGTCCAAAAAAGCTGTGTTTGTTGCTCAGCTGCAGGGTAGAGGTGGTTCAGGGAGCAGAGCCAGGGTGAGCTGATTGGCACAGCTGCTGTGCATTTGCTAATCAGTCCCTGCCGTCTTTATGCAGTCAAATTCTGGGACTTTGGGCATCATACATCAACCACAGCGGCAAAACACCAGCATGGCAGCCAGTGCCTTATTGTTGTGGAGTTTTATTATTAATGTTGGAGAAATGATGTGCCCTGAAAACCCTGGAAAAGTGCAAGGAGCTGATGTTTGTTACTGTGTGGTAGAGAACAAATAAAAGTGTTCAGAGCCCACTGGAACCAGCAGCATCTGTTGCAGTGAGAACGTGGGCTGCGGTTGGCACGACAAGGATGCCATTATACGTGATGGCAGCCAACGCTGGCCGGGAACATTTACAGCAGCTCTGTGACCAGTGATGTTCCTTGGCCTTCTTCTCGTATCATCAATGAAATAAACTTAAGTGCGACCACAGTGGGGAAAAATGAAAACAATCTGTCAATGTTCTGTCCATTTGGAAGATACTGCTCTACTGTGTGTAGTGTTCTGTCTTTTATTAACATCAAAATACTCAAGTTTCAGGTCTGGGATTCCTCTCAGAGGGCCCTAAAGCTGCTTCATGCACACGTGATGAAGAACACAGGCCAGTGTGAACAGGCTGAGCTGCCAGATGTTCAGAATGATGTTGTCCCTCATGACGCGGCTTTCCATCTCTCACAGGCTAATTGCATTATTTACACGTGGATTCTTGCTGCTCTCCGCCTTCGACACGGCATCTTTGTCTCTCAGTCCGCTAGAAGAAACTAAAATATAAAGATTAGGGATCAATAAAGCATGTCTATTCTATTCTAATTCAGTGTAGTTCATTGGTCGAACATAATTTCATCAGAAGTAGTCTTAACTCAAAACGACTGATGGAAACTGCTGCGTTATTTTTTTATCGCTGAGCCACATTATTTGTTAGTTTATGCTGTATGATTTGTGGCGTCCTGAACCATGCAGAGCCAATGAAAATTTAGTAAGCTTCCTGTGCTCAGGTCTGAAGGCTCATCTCATTTGTCTGCTTTTAGCCTCCTCTGTCCTCATGCCTCTGATCTGGAAATCAATCTCAGTGTGCCGTCTTGAAGGATGTCTCAATTCCTCAAATGCAGCTCAAGGAGAAGGAGGCTGCCAGAGGATGATGAGTGAGGACGCTCAGGTCCTGCTCCATAGGTACTTTGTAGATCTCTTTTCAGCACCTGCAATGTAGAAAATGGACGCTGGAATATACAAACCATGTTGGTAGTAGGACTGACTAGAACTAAGACTCAAGGAGAGGAGTTGAGGGAAGGAATCGAGGATGTACAAATTGGGAAATGAGAAGGAACTTATCATCTTCTTTGGGTGGAAATAGTGGACAGTTTTGAATATCTTGGGATTACACTTGACAATAAATTCGCCAATAAACCATGGACATCCAAAAAAGAAGCCACCAGAGACTCTCAGCCATTCATAAAGTCAAAGGACTTTATGTTGCCTCCATCTCATTCTGTTGCTGGATCAAAGCATCATCCAGTCCATCCTCCTGTACTGCTCCACCTGCTTCTAGAAGAAAGACAGACAGACAGACAGACAGACAGACAGACAGATAGACAGATAGATAGATAGATAGATAGATAGATAGATTTTTTTGTGAATGCTCTTAAAGAAAATATTAGAAGTTTTACTGATATATATGGAATCACTTTAGATATTTTAAAGATTTTTTTGGGAAGATTTTTACTCATTTTTGGAAAATATTTAAAACAATTTTCTTGCCAAATTTGGGGGATTTTTTAAAAAAATAAAACTTTTAAGGGAAACTTAAAGAATTATTGGAATTTTCTTCCTGAAGGTTTTGCAAATTTTCAGAAATTTATGAATTTTTTTGCTGAATTTTTGGATTTTTTTCAGACAAGGAAACCATATTTTTTGGTGCCTGTAAATGAGGACAACAGGAGGGTTAACTAGTGTTAGAGTTCTCTAAGATAAGATATAAGATAAATGGCAGCCATCACTATGCCGCTTGAGCACACCAGCTCACTTGCAACTCTGCTTAACTACTGTAAAACTACCCTATTGGAGTAATTCAGGGATACATGTTCAAACCTGATTCTGAATAAGAATGATGATATAAAAAGCCAGATTGATTCTTTATGTTTTGGTACATATGAAGCCCTTAAAAGTCTGAATCTGTGTTTTTGAGACTTTAGGTCAAGGTTTAAACGTTCGTCCTTGTAGCTTATTTAGCTCAAAATATGTTTTCCACTATATATAAAAAACACCGCAACAAGGTAGCATCTGATGAGGTAAAAAAAAATAAAGTTTTAAAAGAAGTTTCACCCCCTCTGGTGAAATAAAAATCACCAGAAGGGATCTTTGATTGGTGTTTTTAATAATTCTAATTATGTGTTTGTTATGAGCTGGAGCACACTGAGCCTGTGATGATGACTAACTGGTGATGGTTAATTACTCCAGAAAACCAGTTTATTGCTGCTGCTGTTTGGGCAGGTGGACAGTGTAACAGTTACTGAAAATAAATGACATGTGGAGGAACAAACAACTGTTGGAATCAGACGGACTCTGGTGTGGAGAAGATGCCTTTAAAGGACACTTGTAGATTATTATTTATAATCAGTAAAGCTGCATAAATAAGTTGGACTGAACTGCGTGACTGTCTTGGCAGATTCTTCCCTGCATGGAGCGTATTTGCAGTTAAATCATCCTCCACCAGATGGCAGCAAGCCACTGTCACTTCCTGCAGCCACTCCTCCTCCAGCCCAGAATAACAATTAAAGTCTGCAAATACTACACGGACAGATGCGTTCAAAGACCTTCAGATATATGCCAGCATTCACTTGTACAGCTTAATTGTTTCCTGGGAACAGACCAGTTGTCTGTATTGAGTTTTAAAAAAAGACTGACAGGGAGGACACCGCATGACAAACACCACAGATCAGACCAGGTGGAAGCTGTGGAGTTTATTGGTTACTGCGACTATTAAAATGAAATATTCTTTGTTTTGATTAGAAAGCGTCATACAAGCGGGCTAACTGATTAGAACTGTTCTCATTATTGGTCACGGGGAGGGAGATGCTGCCCCCTGCCATCCTGGCACAAATCACTTTCTGAATATATCTGAATATTTTCCAAGAGTTCTAATCCAAAGCAAACACACTCACTGCAGTTGAGGCAATAATTTCATAATATTGTGGTGTTGCACATAAAGAAAAAAAATCTGCAGGAGGAGAAAGAAATGCAGCTCTCATATGATCTGATGAATTTTTAATGCCTGAAAACTATGAAATCCAGCATAAAGTAAAAGCTGCTGCAGAAACATTCCGTCTCCAGCCAGGCGTTTGATTGAAAATTGGTATTCTGTTTGGATATTTTTGCAGCTAAACGTTTGTTCATGTAAAACACACATTCGGAGACAAGAACACGGGGAAGGTTTCCGTGTTTAAGTCTCTCACAACATGCTGTAAACATGTAGGGATGTGCACACAGGAAGCTCCCATTCACATCAGCAGTCATCATTTACAACAGGACGTTTTGGTTTTTTTTTGTTTTTTTTGCACAGTTTGTTGTTCTCTCATCGTTTGTCAAGGTTTTGCAGAATCAGATCAGCTTCTCCTGAAATATTTAATTTGAGATGCAGTGCCTCAGCCTGCTTTTCATTGTAACATTTGCAGAATTATTCAGACCCTGTTGCTTGTTTTTTCTGGGTCGGCTACAGTAGACGGGAGACGTGACTTTATATAACTTTATGTGGAAGAAAGCAGCCTGGGAGAGCCACATTTGCACACTGTGAAGGTTTTTGTTGTTGTTTTCACACCGTTACTGTGTTCTCAACAGTTCTTCACTGTGTAAACTGCATCCAGTATGTTCCTGTTGATTTTCAGTGCTTTATGGAACGTATTACTGTAAATCTGTACGACAAGATCCATCTTCAAATGAAACACTGTCCTTGATTTTTGTTTTCCATCTGTCTGCTGACCCGACTCCTACCTCGTCATTAATATCTGGTGAATGGTAATTCTTCACATTTTCAGATTTATGTTAATATCAGCTTAGAAGAACTCCCAGCGACTCCGACTCTTCTAGAAGATTTCTAAAAAATGACTTACAGCTAACATTTATAATTTACTGCATTTAAGATACTGTTCACCCTGAACTTCACCGTTTTATCATTTTCTCTAACAGACATTATGTTCTGTGATGTTTGGAGACTGAAAATCACTGTATATATATATATATATATATATATATATATATATATATATATATATATATCCCTGTACTGCTCAAAGTGCACAATATATTTGTGCAATTCTGAGATCCTAAGTTGTTGTTATTTTACAACCACAGCTATATAACTTTATTTTATTGTAGTGAACTGCATGTTTTACAGTAGCGTTATAACAGTAAATACAGTAACATTTAAAGAACACTGTAATACTGTATTTCACTTTGGTAAAAATAATCGAGTATTTTTGTACTTAATTTTTCAGTATACAATTAACTACAGTGG
This sequence comes from Amphiprion ocellaris, assembly GCF_022539595.1. Taxonomy (NCBI): domain Eukaryota; kingdom Metazoa; phylum Chordata; class Actinopteri; family Pomacentridae; genus Amphiprion; species Amphiprion ocellaris. The sequence continues at coordinate 2,300,872 of NC_072784.1, read as the reverse complement.
TTAGCTTCATGCTAATTTTACTACGCTATAAAATGCATCAGCTGTTGGAAAACTGTTGCCAGTAAGTTACTCTTTCGACTGACAATAAACTAGTGCTGTCAAACGATTACAATTTCTAATCAGATTAATCACAGGGTTGATGTGGATTAATTTAAAATAATTTTAAATAATTTCTAGACCATGACAAGTTGTTTTGATCATAAAGTCCAATATTAGATTGTTCATTCTTCTAATGTCATTTTGTGCCTCATTTTTGTATTTTGTCTTGTTTTTCATCTGAATTTTGTCATTTATCTCGTTTTTGTCGTTTTGTTTCCTTTTTGCCTCACTTGTGTTTTTTGTCTTGCTTTTGTCATTTTGTGTTTTGCTTTATTCGTTGTTCTGTGCATCATTTTCGTCGTTTTGTGTTTTTTTGTCTCGCTTGTGGTTTGTCTGTTTTTAGTCATTTTGTTTCTCGCTTTTGTCATTTTTTGTCTCATTTGTCCATTTTTTTGTTGCTTTGAAACTTTTTTGTCAAATTATTTTGGCTCTTGTTTTTTGTGCCATTTGTCTCATTTTTTGTCGTTTGTGTCTCATTTTTGTAATATTTTGTCTTGTTTTTGTTGCTTCTTGTCTTTTTTTGTCTGACTTTTGTCATTTTGATCATACAGTAAAATACTACATCATTCAGTTCCAAATGACTAAATGTTGTGTTCCTTTGTCGACACTCTGTGATCTGGAAGTTGTAATGTGGAAATGATAAACTGAGGCTGGATGTTGCTGAAATTGAACTTATTTTTCTTAAGAAATTTCAGGTTGATCATGAGTTTTTTGTTTTTTTTTTAAAGGATCATTCCTAAAATGTGAACATTTTTGGACTAAAACAAAGGAAATGTTTAGAGTTGTGGTTACATCACTCACTGTCTTCATATATTATTAACCAGTGTTTTTTATAACTCTCAGCAAACAAGGATTATCAACAACTTGTGCACTTATTCTGTTTGAACTGGAAGAAGTTCTGCTGGGAATTACCTGAGCTTAGTCGAACCAATAAGATTGCGTGACAGTGCAAGTCGTCCTGCATTTGGACTGGTCCCATGAAGCCTCATGCCTCAGTAGGTGTCCCAGTGACAGGGTGCTCCTATAGCACACCTGGATGAGCAGGTGTCCCGTGTATAAGAGCTGACATAGTATCCCAGGGTGATTCGTTAGCTCCCTGCTCCCCACTTCCCCACTTCCCATTCTCCATCACCAGCTGTCTGTCCCATAAAGACCAAAATGCAATAAAAATGAGGTTAAGGTTGTCCAAAAAACTAGAAAGAAGCAGCCTGCACAGAAACGGGACGTCCTCTAAAGGGAATGCAGCTTAATGTTTGCTTAAAAGTGTCTCCAACGCTATAAAAGTGAGAAAATGTCAATCGAGCAGTGTGGATGTGAGGAGCCTTTTAGAAATGTCTCACAGTACTGACAACATGCCGTCTGAACAAAACCCAATCATTTGATCATGTCTATGGTAGAGCTGTCAAAATTAACATGTTAATGTGGATTAATCCATCATCATGACTAATCACATTCTGAATTTAAATAAAAAAGGTAAAGACAGACAATTTAACCGCAAGTTACTTCTTTATTAAGTAACTGTAAAACATGAGACAAACATCAGCCATAAAATTGTTTGGAAATGGAAATCCAATGAACTCTTCAAAAACAGTTGAAAGGCTGTAAAAATCACCAAAGACATGGAACTCCTGAAAGTGGGCAATATGCACAAAACTCTGTTACATTACACAAAACCTTTTCATAGTAAAATGAATCTATATCATAACAGTGTTGGCATTGTGTGCAACAAATACCAAAAATCCAATACTGCCAGACATCATTTTGGTCACAGAGATATCAGACATCTACCTCAGTGTACGCGTTATGCCAAAATATCTGAGTATCCACTGACTTGACTTCAAACAGTAACACAGGAATCATCTTCCCACAACAGTGCAAGGCCTGTAGGTTTAGAGCACTAAAATTCACTATTGCTATAAACAATCTCGTTCAGTGATTTACCATTACCACATTCTTTTTAGAATTTTTTGAACCTGAGCTGTGTCTCCGGTGGTCCGGTGATGTCACTAAATGAAAGGAACCAGAGTCATGATTATCTTGATTGCTGCTATATTCAGTAACTTTCATTGTTGCCTGAAACCGAACCTAAGTGTGTACAACACTGTGCAGGACGAGTGTTTTGCTGCTAACCAGTTCAGTTTGTCATAAGTATCTGACATCATTATGGAAACAATTTCTAACTTTTTTATTTCCATGACAACCACTTTCATTAGCATACTTTTGACAGATGACAGATGCCCGCACAACGCTTTACAAACCTATTTTCAGTTTGAGGCCAAACTGACTTAAATAACTCACTGAATACAGCACTGATCAATCTGATTTTTGCTTGTACAGCCCAAGTTCAAAAATCCACAAGTTATATTTTAAGCTGAACAACATGAACAACAATACTTTCAACACACACACACACCTGTAAAATGTGTAAAAATCCTTTCTAGGCTGTGTCCCAAAGGAAACAGAAGTGGACACTGAAACTCCAACACAGAGTTTACTCCATGGCTAAAAGGTCATTTTTAAGACTCAGCACTCTGGGCCTCAACTTTCTATCCTCCAGACCCATCAAGTCTTTCTGGATAAAGCCAAATGTGTTGGACAACTCTTTTGGGTAACTTAAATGCAGGGCGTAAATCAGTGCAAACAGCATGACATATGCATGAGCCATTATGGGGACATTGATAACTATGTTATCCTCAACCACAACTGTAATCTTCTCTGGGCAGAAGAATGTGACATCTCTTGAATTGGCACCAACAGAGAGGAGTCCAAGAGGTAAGTCATCAATGTCTGGGTCATCAGACTGTTGCTCCACCTAAAAACAGAAAAACAGAACCATTACCTGGTGTTTCAAATGTAAAGTTAAAAAAATGCAATCACTATAACATGGATAGATAGTGATTACTTAGGTCTGACAGGTCTCTTTAGCTGTCCCCGGTGACATATAAGGGGACAGTTAATGTCAAACATAATTAATCACTATCTATGCATGTTATTTCTTTCAGGTGCCAATAAATATTAACCAAAAAATAGAATTGGGGCACATCTTAGGTTTAAACTGTGCTCACAACAATTTGGTTATTTTACATTGCAGTAAAAGTAAAACAGCTCAGATATTTGCAGCCACATATCTTGCACCTTCTATTTAGGATAAATTCACCCTTTCTAACCATGATTTCAAACAGCTTTTTGAAGGTAAGATTTTCTTGCAGCATTCTTGGACAACAAAATCAATCTCTGATGACAACAAGGCAGATTACACTTTTTACACCAGTACTGTCACACATTCTAAACAACAAGCTCACTTACATGCCACATCTTTAGAAAGCCAGAGTCATCTTCATGTAGATAGGCAGGGAGAGCACGGAGGACAGCAGCTCGTCTTACATGGACGTCAACATGTTCCTTAAATGTTAGAACGTATTGTAAATTCACACACACACAATACTATGTATTGTCATATCATATCTTACAGACACAGATCAAATATAAACTATCTCAGATCCACTGCAGTATCTTTCTCAGGCATCAGGAAGTGTAACCCACTGACCTGGAGGTCATAAATCCTGAAGAGCTGACCCAGAACTTCAGACACTTTCCCAGTGCGAGCAGCTTTCTTCCTGAACAAGTTGTGAAGATGGGGAGAATGTCGATCCAACACAGCATAGAAGCGGTTCTTCAGGTTCATGTTTGTAATTCTGTGAAACTCAGCACAGATCTGCAGAGATATAAATCAGTGCTTAAGTCTGTGTTTAAGTCTGTGTTTATCAGCTGTCTGTGGCCCTGTAAGAAAAACAGCTTAACATTTTCAACTATGATTTGATTGATAATATGCAGTTTTCACATGTAAATCTGAGTAAATTTGACCCAGTTATCACTGACACAGATACATAAAGGACATAGTACATGTGCTAAAACAGGTGTACAAAGGAAAATCTATTCATCTGTGACTCTATTTTGAGGGCAGGCCACCGTTCCAGGATCTCAGCAACAGGTAGGTCATCATTGACAACCTCTTTGTGATACTGTGCTGCCATATTCGTATATTTAGCCTACATGTACTCTAAGGTGGATTACGAACATGTCATTAAATCAAATACTGTCAAACACCACAATTCACTCTAGTCTTCCTCTGCGGCATCTTTAAAAGTATCTTCTGCCATTTCTAAACCAGCCACGGTGTTTGGGAAGACACAAATCACACAAATATATTGTTTGTTTTGACCAGGTCGGATCCCTTTACTTCCTTTTTAAAAAAAAATATTGCCAGCAGTTAACGTGCTCTGAAATGACGGTTAGGACGTGGATGACTGAACGAGTTTTTTATTGTTTTCTGAGTGAGTAGTTTAAACAACGTGGTCTCAGTTTGTTCCGATGTATTTTAGCAAATCCAGCTGATGTTCTGCTGCGTGTTGTTCTGATGGGAGGCTGCTGAGGGTCTGAGTGTTTCTGAGAACAAACCCGAGTTAAACCTGAAGTTCTGCTCTGGATCTGTTCCAATGAACACACAAACTAACACACAACACAGCAGTGGACGTGCTTCTATGTTGTGTTTTTTTCTTGGTGAGACAATAAATAGTTTTGTGACTCGTTCTTAACCAGGAAGCCTGTGTTAAGTTGTGACTATCCCCAGTTGACATGGACGTGTTTCCTGAACAATCACCAGGTGTTAAACACCTGACAGAATGACAGTGATCTATATGGATGAAGCAGAATACTTGTCGAGCTGTTCGGTAGCATAATGAGTAAAACGGTGATCTCGTAATTTTATCGCTGGATTACGTGGTTTCGAATCCTCTCACCTACTTGAAAAATACGTGTTTTTTATTTCAGCCCGCACGTTTCTTTTTACTGTCTGTAGATGATATTTACATGGATATAGACTTTATTAAGTAGTGATGCCGACGTTTTTCGGCGAGGTCTAATTTATCTGGTATCTTTATTTCACGTAAATCCAGGTCTGATCGTGACGAATCTGCGGACGAAACATCTGGAGACGGAAACTATCACCAGTTAACCTGATCACCAGTTAAACTGGAACACCGGTCCGGTGCGTCCCGCGCTAATGTGCTATGGATGCTCCGGTGTGTGTGTAGGTGTGTGTGTGTATGCAGACGTCACTACCGAGATATTCCCTGTAAGTGAGCCCCGGAAATCATCAAAGTATTAAAGAACATTCAGCCTCAGTCGAAAAATTAACCACTCTTATTTTTAAAAAAAAAAGAAAAAAGTGTACCTTTAGTACAATCACACTGACTTCTTAAATACAAAACACATTCATAGTTTGGGGTAATAGTTCACTACCATTTATCATTAAATACGTTAGATGCATACATACATGTAGCACTGCAGTGAACTATAACAGTAAATGATCAGCGTTTACTCACCAGATTAGCACAGCCAAAGCAAAAATCAACGTGATGGCGGTCAGTGCAGTCAAGGTGGACGCTGTCTGAGCAGACTCGGAAAGTCTCATGCCACAGCGACATTCACCGCTTTAGCCTTTGCTTCCACTTCAAAAGCTCGTCCCACGCAGTCCCACTATAAATATTCTTGCTGAAACAAATGTCCTTCTTCGATTTTAATGCAGTAACAACACCAGTTAGCCCAGGAGTGGCGATCTTTCCTCCTCCGAAGCGAGCTGAGAAAACATGGCGGACTTCTCTTGCTCGGTCAAGGAGGAGCACGTACTTCCGTCCGTGACGTCACATATGGGATTTACTGTGAAAAGTGAGTAACAAAAATAAATTAAAACGGTTAAGTACTTTAAACTTAAAATGTAAAATGAGTACATAAAACCCAGAAATATAGAGGTGAATTAAATTTTTTATTTTTTTGAGTGATTACAACTCTATTTTTTTGCGAGCTTTAACTGTTTGGTCTTACAGTGTAGACGTGCAAATGGGCAGTTGATCTGGTAGTGGTAGAACCAAGAAACTCGAAATGGGAGAAACTAAACAGCACGTTGGCCGTCTCTGTGGGAAATTTGAATACAAAAATACCCAAGATGGAACAGTTGCCTGAAATCCAGTAATGTGCACATTCTGCTGGCAGGAAGGAGTTTCTTTTCATCAAAGCCCTTCCAGCTTAAAGTACCACATTAACACAAAGCATGCGTTAGTCGGGGATTCTTCCAGCACTTCGGCTACATTAATGTGGATAAATGTTTGTTTGGAAAAAGAGACAAATTTTTTGCTAACATGAACCTTTAAAGGTGTTTAATAAACATGTTTTGTGCATGTATATTCCCTTCTTTCTTGAGTCTGTTTGCTCATGCAAAATGAAATGCGATTAATTTAGGTAAAAAATGAATATTTAATTGCGATTAAATATCATTTTATAGTTTTACAAAGTTACAATCTGCAGTTAATGTTTTCTATGTAGTTTTTACACATTGAGGACCAGACTGGACCATCTGGAGGGCCGGATTTGGCCCACGGACCGCATGTTGGACACCCCTGACTTACACTGTCACACAATCTTAATGGTTCATGCAGACGACTAATTCCCAGCAGAGCTTCATCCAGTTCAAATAGTTAGAATAATTGTGCAGGTCGTTGATAATCCTTGTCTGCTGAGAGTTATAAAAAACACTGGTTAATAAAATATGAACCAACAGTTAGAATAATAAAATATGAAGATAGTGAGTGATGTTGTCTGAATTATTTACAGAAGATAACTCTTTGTATGAGCAGTGGATGGGTACCAGGTAGTAAACTCCACCTACACTGCTGATAAATGCACAAACCTCCCAGTGTGGTGTTTCTCTCTAAGCTGTGAAAACTCCCATCTCTCCCTCGGCTCTGCCAAAACCGCCGCCGCCATATTCTGACCCTCGTTATTCAGCCCCTCCAGGGTGCTGAGGTTTAGGTGGCGGCGGGGATCAAGGCAGGAAAGGAGGTATCAACTCATCACTCCGCAGAGCAAATGGGTTTTCTGCTGAGAGCGACGAGGCTGGAGAGTAAACAGCAACAACTGCTGCGCTGCATTTACATGTGATTCCACACTGGCAGGTTATTATTTCTGATTAAGTAGTAAACCTCACCCAGGTACAGGGTGGAGTTTAATCACCTCTTTTATTAGACCTGCAGCTGACTTGGCTGTATTAAAAGTGTAACATTATTTGCACTGCGCTGCTGTGGAGGTGCAGAGCGGTGAATTCCTGATGACACTGAGCTAAATATTCCCTCCACGATGTGCTGCTATGCTGTTTTACTTAACTACATTACAACCATACAGTCACGTGTCCCCTTAATGAGCACAGCCGGCTGCATTTCAACTCAATCTACATTTTAACTTTTAAGAAAACTCTTTGCAGAGGAGCACATCTCAATGTCAAAAGATTGAAGGAATCATCTCAGTACAAATTGCTGTATCATCTGATCGGTAATGTCAGGGAGTGACTGAGTCGGGATTATTCTCTCTGGGCAAAGAAGCTCCACAGAAATACGTTTTAAAACGAGGAGAGCAGCTCCAGGGGATAGCTTGACATTTTACATTTTAGTCTGTTCTTTGTCTTCAGCAGACACCTGTCATGCGACATCCCGATTGAAAGGGGATAACTATTCTGTCAACAGAAAAAAGTCCAATCCACATTCTGACAGATGACTGGTTAGGAAAAACAACAGACAAAACTCTGAATGTCAACGCATCCTTTCAGTTTGTGTCTCTATTAGCATCGCCATGATACTTGGAAGCTCTTACAATCTCAGAACAGTCACAGCTGAGCATTTGAAAATACAATGAATTGAATCTACAGTAGTTTTACACAAACAATGCAGTGATAAACCCAAAGAAAAATGAGTTTTCCTGACCCTGTTTAGCTCATTAGCTTGTTTAGCTCACTTGCTTGCTTTTACAAAATATGAATTTACTATTAATTGTCAGATTTTTCAGCTCAAAATGTCGTCATAGTAACTTTGTAAAGTTATAATCACTGAGGGCTGTGTCTATGTCACCGTATTTGGAGGATTTCTGCCCTCTAGTGGCCAGAAGTTGATTAGTGTTCCTTTAAAGCAGTACCCTCCATGGTGCTGAAATCAGACACCAGCAGATACTTTTTGTTTGTTTCATACATCTTATTAAGAGGAATAATAGTAATTAAAAGTAAACTCAAGTGATAAATGTTTGATCTGCCATTTTTTTTGCATGAAGAAGTGAAAAGAAAGTCAAAGTCAACTTACAGGTGTTTGGTTCAGTAGCATGTGGCGGCTGAAACGTGTTCTTCAGACCCACTGAGGCAAACGCGTACAGGATCCACACATTGTTGTCGTCACCTGTTTGGTTATATCATTCTGAGACACACCAGTGCTCTTCCTCTTCAAATTTTCAGAAATTTGTGGGGGTTTTTTGCTGAATTTTTGGATTTTTTTTAAGACAAGGAAACAATATTTTTTGGTACCCATAAATGAAGACAACAGGAGGGTGAAGCAGGTTATCCCTCACTTTGTGATTTCATCGGCATCCCAGATTCTTCCTCGTCTGACCCACAGAAAACCTACCCAGAAATTAGTCTGATCCTTAAACCCCGTACGCATTTACAACCCCATCTTCATTCCAGATGTGGACGACCAAATACAGCAGCTAACCTTTGTTCTAAACCTACCAACTACTGAAAAAGTTAGTCTGGAGTATCAGTATCAGTATCAGCAATAGTGACCCTGTATTTACTTGGTATCGAATCGATAGCAGATCTTGCAGCATCGCACACCACTAATGTGAATCATATGTTACGGCCTTCACAGCCACCAGATCTCCTCCCACCTGAACACCTCTGGGTGATTTTGGACTGACGTGTGACAGCTTTCTCCACCAGCATCATCACAACACCAATTTGAGGGAGTATCTCCTGGAGGACTGGTGTTCATCCCTCCAGCGAAGCTCCAGAGGTTTGGAGAATCGATGTCCAGCTGCACTGAAGCTGTTCTTTCAGCATGTGGTGACCCAAACGCTCACTGAGGCACATTTCCTTTTATATGTCGCCCACCTTTTAACAGCATAACGTCACTGGACAAAGGAGCTCTCACAATTCAGCAAGAAAATGACCAACAATGAATGAAAAATGAATGTCAGTCGTCTGCATGTTAACAGTAGATTGGAATTTCAGTACAAAGACATCAACTTACTCGACTGTTAGCATACTTTTGGGTTTAAATGATGGAGTCATGACTGACGTGCAATTCCATAGTTGGCTGGTCAACCGCTTTGTTCTGGGGTGAAATATTTCTGCAGCTCCTTGATGGATTGGATTTTATACAGACATTTATAGTCCACAGGTGAAGCCTCCTAAAGTCTTTGGTGATCCTCTGTCTGAACTGTAGCAACTCAGAGCCCGAGTGCCACAGAAAGAAAGTAAGGAACTAAAAAAAGTATACAAAAAAAAGAGTTAAGAGGGAGAACTGAAACAAAGCCTTTGTCAACTTCAATTTAGCACCAAAAGAGTTGCAGCTTCAGACTGAGAGAGGAGCTGGAAAACTCCAACATTTGGGTTCCCCGTTTCTCCCAGGAACCCAAACGATGAATCATATTTTTAACACCCTCATCATCGCTGAAAACACGGACAGCAGGTGGATGATGTACATGCCAGATATTCAACATCTGCTGGTTTTCACAACACAAACTAGAACATTCACCTGTTAGCAGTGAGCACTGTCTCATTAGAACATTCAGTACCGTCAGCCGGACATGTTTATGATGTGATGCTCCGTCGCCGTGATGACAGGGAAATACCGAGCATCAGGCCCAGAATATCCCGATCCTCAGCGCCGTCTTTTTATTATGCATTTATTTATCCGTGCTCTCATATTGGCAGAGCCGTCAGACTGCAGCTGTAGACGGACAGATAAATATTTTAATGTATTGCTGCATTATTATGAGGGTTCACACTGCGGAGGAGTGAAAGGACCTTATTCAAAGCCAAACTGGGAAAATGGAGCCATGAAGAGGAGGCAGAACATACTCTTTTTAATTACACACATACAAAAATTAATCATCAATCCAGTTTAATGAAAAGATGATGCACTGGGCTTTCAGCCTTGAGACTGCAGCATCTTTTTCTCTAAACACTGGTTCAAGGTTTGATGTCAGCCACCGCATTTGAATGGCCCTGAGTTTCTTCTGTCTGTCGGCTTTTATTCTCTCTCAGCCACTTGACAAAGTGCTAGACAGGAGCTGCATTTACGTTTTCGATATTAGCTCATCCGCCGAGGGTTTGTGAGGCTTGTATAAGTTGGGAGTGGAGGGGTGGAGGGGGGTAAACATGTCGCTGGACTGACTCAGTGGCGCAGTATTCACTCTAACTGTTTTCTTTTTTTCACCATGGTTACCATCTCAGTTTAATCTGTTCGAACACTCGCTGATCAACGTTGAAGCTCGTCTTCACTTTCCTTTCAACCCTGCTGCACAGAACCAGCAGGAAAAGAGCTCATTTTCCCCTCTACCTTTGATGAGAGAAGAAAAGACTCTGCAGATGAAGGACATTGCATGTGAATTATTGAACAACGTCCGGCAGCAGTATGTCCGCCAAGTATTCGGTAATGGAGATCAGGGGTTCCTTGACCTCAGCGCTGGAGCAGTCTTTTACGCTGACAGTTTGCAGAGGCTGGTAGAGGAAGCACAGAGACTGCTGGCCATCCTGCCTGTGTACTAAAGCAAACCTTAATCGGTGCTGTTCATGAATTCTAATTAGTAGTTTGAACTGTAAACTTACTGTTTTCTCCAGTTTCACCAAATCTTACTATCGTTATATCTTCAGCTAATTAAAACACTGGCAGCACAGAATCACAACACAAAGAGATTCTGAAAGTAGGACCACAAGGCCACACAAAAACACAAACCTGCAGGCCTCTCACACCATCATGTGCTGTTCTGTCTCACTTTTGTGACCATAAAACATTCTGACAGGGTGATGGATCCCATTATAGACACTAAGGCCTTGTTGTCATTATTCATATGCACAAGGTTGAGGCTTCAGTAAAACCAGCCAGCATGGGGATTATTTCTAGGTTGATTCCAGTATTTGTAGACTCTGTGTTTAAGTGCACTTGTGGGCCAAATAAAGACATAAATCGGTGAACATTGCAAGAGTTGGAATCATTTCCCAACGTAAAGGTGCTTCATTTTATGGCTCCATATAATTCACTGATAATTTCCAAAGATGTTCCCCGGAAACACAGATGCAATTTCATACAAACTGTATGTAAGAAAGGGAGAAAAGCCAGTTATTTAGCTTAGTGAATGAAATTTATGAGCAGTCGGTGACTTTCAGAAGAAGAAATTTAAATAACATTTGAAAAAAGAAAAACTTAATTGAACAGATAAATATGAAAATGAACAAAAGTAGGAGTCTGTGAGGATGTATTCAGGCACAGTAGCGCTTTGAGCCGACTGTTAGTGTGATGTATTCTACGCTAAATGAAAAGGAGATTACTAAAACGTGACAATGGGATATATCTTGCATACATTTTTATTAAAAATGTATTAATATTTTTATGTTTATTATGATCATGTTTTTACAAATTCCATAATTATTTATTATGGAAACAATCATTTATTAATAAAAAATGACTGGATATCACTAAAATGTCAACTAAATAACCATCTGAATTTAATACCAACCACCTTCTAATGAGCTAAACAATAATAAAATGAGCTGATTCAGAAATAGTTTGGATTGTTTTCTTTTAATTTGAGAGAATCATGACAGATATTTGTGTTTTGGCAATATCTCAAATTTTATATGGAAAATAACAAATTGTATCTGTGTCTGAGAAATCACTTTCCACCAAGTTCCCCGTTACAAAAACACCTCTCCAGGAAGTGTGTTAATTCCAGATCACATGACCTGCTCCACATGATGTCATTTCCTCCTGAAGAAAAGACTGGCCAGACTCCAAGGCTTTCTGAGTTATTTAATATGAAGTAGTCAACAGGTTTACAGGTTTAATTTTCAAGATTTTAAGGGTTAAAAGTTTTTCTTTTACAGTAAAATATGGAATGAAGCACTTTTTTTAACCCTAAAATCAACAGTATCAATACATTTCTTTACCGTAAATGAAGCAAATGCTTTACCGTGATTTTACAGCAGCATTCTGGTGACCACAGCTGACAGAATTTTACTGGAAAAATAACAATTTTTTTTTATAGTGAAGCAGAATAAACCTACTATTATTTATAAGCATCCAATACTTAAATAGGTTTTGGGCATAACTTAGAAATACTGCAAAAAATTGATCTTACATATCCCTGTTATCTAGTCACTAGTAATGTTCTATCATTAAAGGTAGCTCACAATTTACCAGAAACAAAGCTTCAGTAAACCAGCAGCTTCTAGAACAGCACAGTAAATGCAGGACAACAACCTGACACCAAGCGGCTCTTTATGGCTCGCTTCACCGAAGCCTAATATTAGTTTTGTCTCAGAAATCACCTAAAACAGGAACACGCCTGCCACTCCTGTAGAAATGCTGCTGCCGCTGATGGAGGGTTTAACATGCAGCTTCAGAGGAGCTTCTCCAGCCCTCTAAAGCTTCATTTTTCCTGCTGGATATTTTACAAACAGAGACTTGCGCTTAATAAACAGAAGAGGCTGCATGATGTTACAGTGGAAAAAACAGTGTGAAGAAGTTTCCTACGTCAGACCATGAGTGCACGTCTCCTTTTAGAAATATACTTGGAACATGGAGTTTGGTTTTTTGGGATAATAGTAATTTCTATTTACAGAGTGTTCAAAAATCAAATCAAGCTAAAAATGCTCCTAAACACACAGAAAGCAGAATGATGCAGCAGTGATGCATCTTCACACACCCACCGAACACTCTCTGAATTACTGCTCGTCTCATTCAGAGCCCATCTATGCTAATTAAACCTCAACATTTTCTCACAATCCACAGATCTTATTTTGTGGAAAGCTGGAGGAGGGATTATGTGTTCTAATTCTGGTGACACTTCGTTCCAATGTTCAAATAATGCACGATGCGACCTGGTTGAGGCGCTGCGATTCACTGGGAAATAAGAAAAAAAAAGCAAAAACTTCAAGGGAACATGATCTCGCTGCTGCGTGGTTCAAAGAGCGCATCGTTCACGCTGGATCACGTGTTCAACGACGACAACGAGCAGATCGCTCTGATAAAACTTCAAAACGAAGAGGATCATTTCTCGGAACTTGCAGGACGTGTTTTCGTGCGAAAAGCGATTCTAGTTGCACAAAAGAATTGAAATGCACTGTGCAGAATATTTGTGTGTGCTGAGGAGAGATGCCAGACTGATGTTACTACTAGTAGTAAAGTTAGGTTGCTAGGATACAATGCTGGAGTGAGATGGAGTGAGGCTGGAGTGAGATGGAGGGGAGGCGTGTGTTGGAGGGGGGAGGTTGAGGCTGTAGAATCAGACAGTACTGCCACTGAATGCTTATTAGACATCTAGGAGAGAGAGAATGTGACAGAAGGAGGCAGGGAAAGACAAAAACGAGCAGACAAACAAGGGGAAAGATGCGGCTGAAAGGAGCGAGCAGAGGGATGGAGGGATGCGGGAGGAGAGGGGAAGAGGGAGGAGGGCTGTGAAGATTTCTCCTGACAGTAGAAAGGGGAGCATAGGTGAGAGAGGAGGGAGATGGAAGAGAGAAAATGTGTGTGGGAAAACTCTGGGGAGGGAGAGAACTGTAGGAGGAGAAGAGATGAGAAAGCAAGCAACAACTGCAAGGGAGGGAACATACACTACATGGTCAGAAGCATGTGGAAGCCAGGATATTACACCTGCATGTGATGGACGAACTCGTCTGATCGAGAACATCTCGTTCTGTCACGAGCATGAAAGAGGACGGAAGCTAATGTGGCAACTTCATCACCAGGCAGGAAGGACTAATACAGGAGAGTCAAACTCATTCTAGTTCAGGTTCCACATTCAGTCCAGTTTGATCTCCAGTGGACCGGACCAGTAAAATCACAGCAGAATAACCTATAAATAACTACAACTCCTGATGGTTCCTTTGTTTTACTGCAACAATGTTCACATTTAAGGAAATATCTTTTTACAGAACATCATGAACAACCTGAAATTTATTAAGAAAATTAAGGTCAATTTCAACAACATTCATCCTCAGTTCATCATCACACATTACAACTTCCAGATCACAGAGTGTCTACAAAGAAACACAACATTTAGTCATCTGGAACTGATGATATAGGATTTTACTTTATGATCAAAACGACAAAAAAAGACAAAAAAAGATTAAAAAAAAAAAAAAACAAAACAACAAAAACAAGACAAAATATCACAAAAATGAGACACAAAATGACAAAACAATGAGACAAAAGTTACAAAGCGACAAAAAAATGGGCCAATGACACAAATGAGACAAAAAATGACAAAAGCGAGAAACAAAACAACAAAAAAGTAGACGAACAACACAAGCAAGACTAAAAAAACACAAAACGACAAAAACACTGCTCAAAACAAGACACAAAATTACAAAAACAAGACAAAAAACAAATATGAGACAAAAAGGAAATATAAAACGACAAAAACATGAGACGAAAGTCAGAAAAAAAGACAAAAAACAACAAAACCAAGACATTACAAAAATGAGACACAAAACAACAAAAGAACAGTGAACACTAGTATTTTACTGTATGATCCAAACAACTTGTCATGATCTAGAAATTATTTTAAATTTATAGTTTTACTAATTTACAATCTGCAGTTAATGTCTTCTCTGGAATTTTTCCACTTTGAGGGCCGGATTGGACCCTCTGGAGGACCACTTTTGGCCCGCGGGCCTCATGTTGGACACCCCTGGTTTGATATTTCAGGAAATCCATATTCCCTAAGATTTTAAATACATGCCAGGGCTTTCAAAAATGATCAGCATCAGGGCAAGGAGACCAAATCTATCAGGGAGTGTAGGAGTTCCCCACCTTAGAAACATGCTAAATGTAACTCATTTTCTTCCATTCTACAATAAAACATGGTGAAAACACAGGATTCTTTAAGGATTCTTTCAGAAATCAATGCACTGTTGTATGTTTGTTTCCAGAAAACCATTTTTGACAGAGATGCGTTCCAACCCTCACCTTTTAGCCAAGAGCTCCTGGAAGGGACTGGAAGAATGAGATGGTGGGTACAAGCAGCCAGAATGAATTTCAGGCTTACCAATAGACCAAGGAGTAGTGTTGCTAGGTTTTCTGAACATGTCCAGCTGAGAGGAGACCCCAGGGTAGCCTCAGAACTTGCTGGAGGGATTATATATCTCATCTGGCCTGGGAAAGCCTCAGGATCATCCAGAGATGGACGTCTGAAATGACCCGCTTCACCTGCTGCCTCCGCAACCCGACCCCGGATAAGCAGAAGAAAATGGATTGATTTTCTTCATATTTCCCCAGCTCCGGTTCAGTGTGACTCACTGGATGTAGAAGGCATGTTTAAGTCTGCCACTGGACGCTCATTTCAGCCGGCTTTGTCCTTCCCTTCTACTATCTGTGTGTTACCGTTTTCTTCAACAACCTCAAAGCCGCAACCTTCCAAATGGAAAGTATCAAGTTCTAAGGAAGTTTTGGGTCTTGCAATAAAGCAGCTTGGGTCTTGGTTTATCTATTTCACTCACAGTATTCAACAAACAGTGTGGAAATGTTCCACCATGACTGTGATTGGTTAAAAGCAGTGGTTCTCGAGGCTTTTTCTGTCTGGCCCCCCTTCAGAGAACAAAAGCTTCCACACCCCCCAATAACTTTGTATGTGTATATATACATACATACATGCATTTATACAAAATTTGCAAAATCTTCAGGAAGAAAATTCCAAAAATTCCTTAAAAGTTTCCCTTAAAAGTTTTATTTAAAAAAAATCCCCAAATTTGGCAAAAAATAAAAACTTAAATTAAAAAAAAATAAAAAATTGTAAATATTTTCAAAAAATTTATAAAAATCATCAAAAAAATCCTAAAAATATCTAAAGTGATTACATATATATCAGTAAAAGTTCTAATATTTTCTTTAAGAACATTTGGAAAAAAATCAACCAATGATTTTTTTGCAAATGTTCTTCAAGAAACATTTTTTAACATCTTTTTTCCCACCAAAAAATTTTCGAAAATTTCCCAAAAATGTTGAAAATGTGGAAGTGTTCACTGTGAATATATATATATTTTTCCCCACATTTTCAAACTTTAAAACGGGTCGATTTGACCCGCAGGACGACATGAGGGTTAAAAAGAAAACAGCAGTCTGCAAACCACTGGGTGACGTCACGGCAGCTACATCAGTTCACAGTGGATGGTTACTGTTACCGGTGTGGGTGTGTGAGTAATCAATGTTTCACCATTATCTTCCATGAACAATCTGACACGGATGTCCTACTTCACTCAGCGATTGGCCGGATGCTCGGAGAAAGGAACGTAGCTCCTTCCTTTGTCCCTCTTCATGCTATTGCACAGCTACTTCCATTCGTACAGCCGAGTGCAACATCATAAATACCTTCAAGGACAGACTGTACACGAGTACAGTATGAGTCATTATCCTCACTGCTGGGAATACAAAGACATGAAAAAGACACGGCACCTGTGGGGAAGGATCAGGAAGACATCGTGATGCAGTGGGGAGGAGGCTGTGATGGTCATTTTAGACATTTAGATGTTACACATTGGTACCTCATGTGTGTTAGTTTGTTTTGAGAACAAACGCACACGAAGGGGTCCAGGATCGTCCAATATGAAAGGGATCCCAATGAATAGTGGACTGGAAGTTGGGCAATAAGATCTTGCTAGCATTCGGAGATTAAATTCATCCCATGGGGGCTTTACATCTCCTAATTTCAGATGTAGTCATTGCCCCTGATTTGACATGTGTTTCCACTTTTCTTTGCTCACTTTGGGGGTGTTTCTTAGCCTAAATTCAAGAAGTTATAGTGTCCAGGTTCCAAGGATTCATGTACATGGAATAGTTCACTGATAACATGACAATCTGTAAACCATGATTTGCCTTAACCCTCGTGTCGTCCTGCAGGTCAAACTGACCCATTTTAAAGTTTGAAAATGTGGAAAAAATATATATTTTCACGATGAAACTTCTGATGTCCACATTTTCTACATTTTGGGGAAATCTTTGAACATTTTTTGGTGGAAAAAATTAAATGTTGAAAATGTACCTTAAGAACATTCACACAAAAAATCAACCAAGATTCAGCATGTGTTTGTCACCATATTAGTGGACTTCAGCTTTTGGTTTCTGATTCTCAAAGAGTAAAACTTTTTCTATTATTATTATTTTAACATTGATTATGCAAAGAAAGGGATTGTCACTACTTTTGGAAGATTTGGTTTTGATGTGAAATAAAGGAAACTCTTACCAGACTGGGGAAAAAAAGAAATGTTATTATGTGAACATAAAAAGTCAATAGCCATCCAAAAGAACAAATTGACTCAGTTTGAAATCACATGTGGAGATGTATTACGAGCATAAAATACATGAAAAATGTGACTTTGATACTCAAACTTGGTTGGTTTGTGTTTGTTTTTCTGATACATGGTTTTTTTATTCTTTCTTTTTTGACTAAAGGTAGAAAATAACACCACTAAGAACATAATTAGGTGAAGAATTGAAGGATCACAAGATATTTTGAGTGAAGTTCCAGTTGGAAAAGGAGAAAAGATGATGCTACTCAATAGCGAGCACTGGCATATTGTACGTTAATTCAACAGATGTGAAGTGTTGACCCTGCTTGTTTTAGCTGTGTGGAGTAAATGTGTGTTGCATATTGAGTTTAAACGTCTGCTGAAGCTTCAGGGCAACTGACCTGCAAACAGCACCAGCAAACTGATCAACAGCCTGGTGCTGATTTCCAATTAATTCACAACTGACATCTCCCTCCCTCCCTTTACCCTTCTTAAAATGTAATGTACTACCTTTCAGCTGTTACTGTTGTGCCCCAAATACCACGTCAGATTCCTTATATGCAAATACCTATTTGGCAATTTAACGAGTTCTGATTCTAAATCACTGTTTTGAAGAAGTAAGTGCCATTTGGGTTGAGTAATTTTGGATGATTTTTGTGTGATTTTGGACGTTTCTGTCGTTTTGAAAACAAAAAGAATAATTCTGGAGTCCTTTTAGGTCATTTTGAACTTTGAGTCAGAATTATGTAATTTTGGATAATTCATGAGTAATTTTGGGTGTTTCTACATTATTGCGGATCATTTTAAAATAATTTTGGATTAGTTTTAGGTCATTTTGATTAATTTCAGAGTCACATTTTTGTCATTTTGGACAAACTTTGGACAAATTATGAACGATTTTTGTGTAATTTTGTGCAATTTCTGAAAACACATTTGAGTTCTGGTAAAAAAACTGACACCAGATCAGTTTTACATCCATCCGGGTGTCACAAGGAAAATGCTAATGAAAAATTTGAGTAATTTTGGATGATTTTTGTGTGGTTTTGTCATTTTTGGGGGGAGGTGTCATCATTTTGGAGTGGTTTAAGGTCATTTTGGACAAATTTTGGGCGACTTGCAGGAAGACAGAAGGAACTGAAACTTTAAAGGTTTTAAAAGACTCCCATGAGTCCAAATCAATTTTTTATGTGCTGAAAGACACATCATGACTAAAATAAGCAGTCAGTGACAAGACTGAGCACTTCCACCTTCAAACTGCAGTGAGCCAATGACAGCAAAGAATCCAGACTCTGGTCCAAACATGTACGGCTGAGTTACTCTCTTAAACTACCTGCCTTTGTGCAGCGTAGTTTTACAGTGTTTGAGCAGACTAATGGGGGAGCTGGTGTGCTAGAGCTGCAATAAAAGGGACGGGGTGAGGCAGAGAGAGTTAGGAGCTTCATAGATCCACACATTGTAAAGAAGGCAACGATAGTTACATCTAAAGGTATGTGTCCACTAGATCCAGCAATTACCCACATCCTATTCATTGTCTATGTCTATGCACCGCGTTGCATGCTGGTCCGGTTTTGGTGCATTTTGCAGCTCATTTGCATCAAGTAGACTTGACTTCTACTTTATGCAAATTCGATGGGCGTGCGGAGGTACGACGCATTGCGAAACTTTTGTCAAATGTCTAAACTAGCCGTCGGTGAACTAAAATGAGGACAGATCCAGCAGCTTATTTCTCGCCTCGAATGCTTTCAGAAACACTTTTCCCTGAACTGTTTTTGTAATAAAAGAGAAAGTTTGCAACCGAGCAGCCATGTTGGTCCGGCTTGAAATCCAGGAGCAGACATCTGCCGAGTCGATGCGTTTGTCCAATCAGGGGCAGGATAGTTGGAGAAGAAGGTTAGCAGGAGTTAAATGCCGACTACTGGCCTCAAGTACACGCCCAGCAAGCGGCGATTTTCAGATGCGATGCGTTTACATGCAGGAAAAACTCATCTAGTGGACACGTAGCATAAGATCATACAAGGAATTGACTGTTTTAACCCTCCTGTTGTCCTCATTTACGGGCACCAAAAAATATTGTTTCCTTGTCTGAAAGAAATTCAAAAATTCAGCAAAAAAATTCCCCAAATTTCTGAAAATTTGCAAAACCTTCAGGAAGAAAATTCCAATAATTCCTTAAAAGTCTCCCTTAAAAGTTTTATTTCAAAAAAATCCCCCAAATTTGGCAAAAAAAATCTTGTAAATATTTTCAAAAATGAGTAAAAATCTAAAAATATCTAAAGTGATTCCATATATATCAGTAAAACTTCTGATATTTTCTTTAAGAACAATCACAAAAAAATCTTAGTTGATTTTTTTTTTGTGAATCTTTTTAAGAAACATTTTTAACATTTCTTTTTTTCACCAAGATTTCCGAAAAATGTGGACATCAGAATTTTCACTGTGAAAATATATATATTTTTTCTCCACATTTTCAAACTTTAAACCGGATCAGTTTTGACCCACAGGACGACACGAGGGTTAAAGGAAAACATTTCTAAATATGCAACTTTGATACATAAAGACGAGTTTTTAGAAGATAATCAACAACCAGAGAGGGAGTTTAAAGGTTAGGGTTAGATGTAATGGATTGTTAAGGCTAAGTTAAGGGTCTGCACAAGCTCATCCAAATATTTCCACACCAAAGCAGGAAAAGCACACACTACTTCCCAAATTATTATGATCACAAAGTTGGAGTCTGTTTCATATTATATCCAACTACATCTTAGGAACTAGATGTAGTTTCACCAGAGTCTGTTGGCATCTTTTCCCTATCACAGAAAGACAGACTGACGTCTACATTATCGCCTGTTGTTTCTACAGTTGTGTTTCAAAAAGAAACAAGGTGTGGAAGAGATGCGGGGATGAGAGATACAGATAGCGTAAGAGAGAGACGGTGACAGAGACCCGGAGACGAGGCAGAGAGCGAGTGAACTAAGCAGAGAGGCAGCATGCTCCTAACCTCAGGGCAGAGCGCAGTGTTATATTCCCATGGCTACTATTGTGATAGACACCGAAACCAAACCAGACAGCCGGCTGCTTAACACTCAGCATCGCAGCCTCTTTAATCTGACAAAATACAGCCCAGCCGAGAGCTGGATGGATGGATGCACACACACACACACACACACACACACACACACACACACACACACACACACACACACACACACACACACACACACACACACACACACACACACACACACACACACACACACACACACAGACCTACATAGAAAACAGGATGTACGCACACACACACTCACATACTCCTCTTCACAGTTACAGCTCTGAATCTAAAATGAGGATAAATATTTGATAAGGAATGCCTTGTGAGTTGAATTTGCAGACAAATCACGTCCTTCTCCGTGTCCGTGCGAGAAAAAAAAACGAAGACATCACACTCTTTAAGGGAGGATCTAGGTCAAATACAGTGAAGGTTCTGCAGGCCTCTCTGTTTGGCTTCAGACCTTTCTGCTAGAACCAAAATCAATCTTTCGATCAATCACCATTTATCCTTTTTCTGGTCCGTAGAGTTTTGGAATCAGTCTCAGTATTCATTGACACCCCACATCACCAGTCACAGTTGGTGATCATTTGGTGATTTTGTCTTTACTGGCTTGAATGTCATACTTCAGGCTCTGTAGGAATGCTGCATGTCTGAATGTTTTCCTAGTTTCTAGTGGAAATTTTCATAGTTGAATAAAGAAATGTGTTGCGGCAGCGGCTGAGACATTCTGCCTTCAAGCTCCAGAATTATGCATTTCTCACACTGTAACCGATCCAAGTTGTTCCTCAGCTAATTGCACCTTGTGCTAATCATGGGTGTGACTCCCATTTATTTCACTGGATCGGCTGCTGGAAGAGCTCCTGCTTCTCAGAGAGTTGGGGAAACAAGTTTTGTGGAAATGCAGACTGCCAAATCTTAGAAGAAAATTCTGGTTTTCCTAAGGAGGGAAGCAAAATGGTTCTTCCAGGTGGCTAATTTCTTTTGAGTTAACATTCAGCCAGACTCAAAAATAAACCAATCATGTGTTTTGGAACCTTATTTCCATGAATCCAAGTTACTATGTAGTTTAGTAAGATGCCAGCAGCCACATTAATGGGAAATAGAACAATTATGAGTAGCGTTGTAAGTTGGGTTTGTTTTATTATACAGTTAACCCTCCTGTAGTCCTCATTTATGGGCACCAAAAAATATTGTTCCTTTCTCAAAAAAAATTCCCCAAATTTAAAAAAAATTGCAAAATCTTCAGGAAGAAAACAGTTGAGAGGCCGAAGGACAGACAGGAAGAAGACAGACAAATAAAATAAAATAAAGTCACACTGAGAGGAAAGTCGCTCTGCACATGCTGACCATGTTTGGCTCAACATACAGCTGTGAGGCAGCTTCTCAACTATGAACATAATCCAAACTATATCTGGTTCCAGACTCACCAATGAGCTCCAAATGTGTTTGAGAACGACCCTGACACCATTCAGACCAGATTCAGAATACTGGCAGCCCAGTTCTCCCATTAAGCAGCAGGGATATAAGGGACCGATATAAGACAGAAAAAAATGTAAAAGTGTTCAACTGTTTACATTTTTTGAGATTTAGGTATTGTTAAAGATGTTTATATGTTGGTTCAGGTTGTTCAGTCATTATTTTTATAAACTCTGCACTTTATTTTAAGATGTACATTTATATATAAAGTTATTTATTAATAAACATTGTTAAAATGTTTCTGAATCGTACAGAATTTAGTTGTTTTAACGGTCAGTTATTGATTACATGCAGATGCTAACAAAACTACTACGTTACATCAGCATATATCACACTAATTTAAGTTAGACATCATGATGTTCCAGACCTTTGCTTTAGTAAATTATCTCTGACTGGACCTCTCTGAATTTTAGTTGAATGTCCCTGATCTAGTGCATTACTGCTGATGCTGCACCAAGTCATCTGTCCATTTCCCCATCATTCATGAACAACATCCTGAGAGACCTCAACTCCTTCCAAACCCAGAGGCAGTAATCCACTAGTTTCCACCAGAAAACCGTGGATCCGACATGGAGGTGATGATCTGTCTCAAAGCAAACACAAAGCCAAAACAGAGCCTCATAATTCTCGCTAAAGCTTCGCTAACATGATTGATTTTCACTTTATCAGGTTGCCCTCCTTGACACCAACCCGTGATCAACCACAACACAAAGACAGGAAACAACAAGCTGTCCGAAGGTAACAAAATCCACTCTGATTGTTTAATCCGTGCAAAAATCAGATTTCTTTTGTATTTGTATGGGATGACCTGATAACCGACTTGTCTGGGCACCTCCCATGTGTCCTTAGGAGTGAGTCTCTGGTTTGAGGACCATTGACTGTACGTCATCCTCCTGCTCTCTTTCCTAACAGTTTTTACCTCTCTCCCTTGCCACTATGGAAAGGAACTCATACTTGCATGTGACACATTTAGATTTGCTTTAATCTCGGAATTAAAGCTGCGTTCTGACAGGGTTTCAGCCGCATCAGCTCTTCTTGACAACATGTTGGGATGTGGGATTTGGGAGGTGTGCGTGTTGGTTATTCTGCGAGCTGCTGCCACCTGTTTACCCAAAACACTGTTCTTTATGTAGAACGTGTATTTTCAGAGAAGCTTAAAAACTGCCATTACAAGGCGGCACATTAGTAGTAAATACTTTGGGTACTGTATGTTAATTTGGCTCTCTCTTCCTGATTTCATGGGGTGTCTCGTCATTTTTTTTTAACTTTTATTGATGAATTCGTTTTTTTTTAATGTATATTTCAATGTTCTACAGTAATCAATTTTGTGTTGTTTTTTTTGTGAATTGTTTTTGAGCTATTTAATTACCTTTAACCCTCGTGTCGTCCTGCGGGTCAAACTTGACCTGGTTTAAAGTTGGAAAATGGGAAAAAAAAATGTGGAAAAAAGAAATGTTAAAAATGTTTCTTAAGAACATTCACATAAAAATCAACCAAAATCCAGCGAATGTCGATGGATTTTGGTTGATTTTTTTGGTGAATGTTCTTCAAGAAAACAGAAGTTTTGCTGATATATATGTAATCATTTTAGATATTTTTAGGTTTTTTTGGAAGATTTTTAATTTTGAAAATATTTACAAGAATTTTCTTGCAAAATTTGGGAGATTTTTTGAAATAAAACTTTTAAGGGAAACTTTTAAGGAATTATAGGAATTTTCCTCCTGAAGGTTTTGCAAATTTTCAGAAATTTGGAGAATTTTTTTGCTGAATTTTTTAGATTTTTTTCAGACAAGGAAACCATATTTTTTGGTGCCCATAAATGAAGACAACAGGAGAGTTAAAGAAATATTTACACTAGTGTAGGGATATGTTTAATGTATTATATTTACATTTTCTAGGTAGCCCTTGTTTTATCGTTAGTATTCTGCTTTAATCTTGGCCTATAATTACCACCCTGTCCATTTGTCACTAACTTCGAAAACGATCTACATAAATTAAGTTTGACTGCTGTGCTACAACTGAACCCATCCATTTTAAATGCCGTGTGTCCAGTTTGCAGCGAAGGCTTTCTGTTCTCATCAGGGTTATTTTCTCTAATTCGACAAAGCTCCTCTTAAGTCACAGGAGACATCTTACAACCTCTTTCCCAGACTGAGCCGAGATTGTGACTGGTACAGTGAGCTACAGCAACACAGTTAGTGGAGTGCTTCTTTGATTCTAATTTTAAAAATTCAACAAAAATATAATCACAAAGCAGCTAAGCTGGACAGTGGATTGTGTCCTGAGGTTCTTTCTCACCCGTTGCAACTCGATCTGATTCTGACATCATTACTCTACTTGTAATAAAGCCATGAAAGCAGCGGGGCTCTACTGATAGTGATGCACCACTGATCCAGACTCATACAAGTACCTGGGTGTTCACCTGAACAATCAACTGGACTGGTCAGACCACACTGCACCTTTACAGGAAGGGTCAAACCAGGCTCTATCTACTAAGGAGACCGAGGTCTTTTGGGGTGCAGGGGGCACTCCTCAAGTCTTTTTATGACTCTTTCATGGCTGATCAAGAAGGCCTGCTCCGTCTTGGGGAGCCCCCTGGACCCAGTGAGGGTGGTGGGAGAAAGGAGGATGCTAACCAAGCTAGCATCCCTGCCGGACAGGGTCTCCCACCCCATGCATGACACTCGAGGCCCCTTTTCGACCAAGCTGGTTCCAGTGCTAGTTCGGAGCCAGAGGCTGACTTAGCACCAGTTCTTTGTGTTTCCATCAACTAAGCACCGGCTCCAGGCTCCAAAAACTGGTATTTTTCAGACACCAACTCTTTGCTGAGCCAGAGTTAAGAACCGAGTACGTCACGGGTTACAGTGGCCAACGATCCACGGTGGAAACACAGAACCACCACTTTTAAACAACCGAGTGAGTAGTAGCAGTAGTAGTAGCAGTAGTAGTAGCAGTAGTAGTAGCAGTAGTGTTTAGTGTTAGTGTTTTGAAAACCGGTAAATATGGACGCCAGTAGCATGATCACAGATGTGCTGTGTCATCTATAAAGATAAACATATCAACGTAATGTGTTTGTTTCACCGCTATGTAATTCATGCAAACGTAGTTGAGGCTAAGTAGCCAAGCTAACACTAACACGTTCACTTGTAAGAATCAAACATCTCTGACAATCACCTCTCTTCTCTTCGTAGTCGCCATTGCCTGTGACTACGATGAAAACAAGTAGGTATTAACAGTTTGATTATTAGTTTCTGGATCACAGTATAGGCTTGCAAAGTCAGGAACAGCACATGCATGTTTACGATGTGTGAATGTTGTTGAACAGCTACACATGCAGTGACGTACCGACGTTTTACAGTGACACAATGACGTGGCTCTGACTTCACTCCTTAACAATGGTAAACCAAACTGGTTCTCAGGAGGCATGAGATTTAAACGAACTAAGCACTGAACTAGCACCCAGTTCTTTTTAGTCGAAAAGGGGTATCTGAGGGCTCTGGACAGCTCATTTAGCAACAGACTGATCACCCCCGGTGTGTGAAGGAGTGTTACTACAGATCCTTCCTTCCTGCTGGAATCAGACTCTATAATCAACAGACCACACACACACTTAATGACAGTTAGCAAATGGTCAAATACACCAAAGTGCAATTCATTTGTGTAAATGTTCTTACATTTGTGTCCTTACTATGCTTGTGTTCTTTATTTTTTCTTATTTATATTGTATATATAATGTTTATATCTTATGTCTTTAATTTATAGATGTGTTCTCTTGATTTTTCTTATGGTCACTTTGCTGCTGTGATGTTGCAAATTTCCCCTTGTGGGACTAAAAAGGGATACTCTATTCTATTCTATTCTATTCTATTCTAACATATTTCAACAAAAATTGGATTTATTACAATGAAATTTCATATTACCATTCAAAATATCCAAATAACTCCCGTCATCCTCTTACATTTACTTTAAATCCACTGGTAGATTGAAATTTGACATAATTGGACTGATTTCATCTTGCAGTTTAGTTGCAGCTTCATGTGTTCTGTTGGTAAGTTCTAAAAATGTTCTGCCATTTGGAACCTCGCTCATCATGAGAACACAACTTTTATAACACCTGTGCAAACACTTTCTTTAAAATCTTCAACGCCTCGTTTTTGCTCATGGAAATTAGAAAAATAAGGTTTCTTGAAATAGAAAAAGGTCTTTAAATTGTTTGTTTTGTCATTAATATATGAAGAATTGCTGTTTTCTTCTAATAATAATGCGGGAAACATTTTAAAGACATGTGGCTAGCGCTGTTCTTTAACTTTTCCATCCCCCTGTCAGTCAATAACAACAGCAGAGATGATGTGTTTGTTGCATCATCTTACTATCCAGCCATCACACGGACTGAAATGTCTTCAACCAAACATAAGCTGAGCTTGGATGTATTATTTACTTTCCTGGCAGCTCGAACCAGTGCAACCTGACAACCCATCATCCTTTCTCGACAGCAGAGTGTGGAGCTTCTCCAGCCTGAGACACGGCTCAGTTTTATTGTTTTACAGTACTTCACCTCCCCACACTGATGGGCTGTACGAGCTAAATCAAAGCCTGCATATTTCTGTATACAAACAGAATATGCACAGACAGTTAATCAGCCGACTGTACATCACTGTGCTCTATTACTCCACGCTGTTTAACTTATTCTAATGATATTCTGTTTTGTAACAGCCGAGTGTGACTCAGCCGGTTGTGTGAGCACCAGAGTGTCGGGTTACATAATGTGGGTTTTCCTTTGGGTTTATGCAGGTAGCCTTCCAGAGCAGCAGCTCACCTGGTGTAATGGGACCTGCTTATGTAACCCAGACACAACTAGATGATGCTTTGATATATAGGAGCAGATGTGGCCTGGAGGTAAAAGCAGACAGAAATTTTCCATCGCCTTTTTTTCCATTTTCTTTTCTTTTTCCGTTGTGTTGTGTTGTGCACCGTGGGCGCTCAGGAAACAATGTATCGACACATCAAAGGAGGAGAGCGTAATTCCCGACAGTCTGGTGTCCACACTTCAGGACCTCCGCCTTCACCAGAACCTCTGTGGTTGGATTCAGGATTTCCTGAAGGGGATCCTGACCACCGGAAGACCACGGAGCTGCTTGCCGAGCCGCCTCCTGTGCTCTCTCTCTTCACCTTTTGAAGGTGTACCTGCTTATAACACCAACACAATCACAGAGCATGCAGAAGAAACCACAGGCTTATGGATGAACACTGATAGCGATGAGTCAGTCCACAGAGAGGAGGCGCAGCGGAGGAGGCGCTCAGGGCGACAGGACCAAATAACTGGCTGTAGATTTTAGGAGAAACGGAACAACGGATTCTCCAGCTCTCATAAATGGTGACATCGTGAAGAGAATCACGAGTCTGGAAGTTCCTACATGGGCAGGAAACACCACAGCAAAGGTTCAAACTCAGCCGAGCACTGAGGTCAGTGAAGAAAGTGAACACCAACAGGAACTCGCTGGTGACCTTTAGCAGATGCAGGACTGAGAGCATACTGATATACTACATCTCAGTAGGGGAAATGAAATTGCAATAGTGCAGACAAAAAAAAAAAAAAAAAAAAAAGCCTTTCAGTGTGTAGTCAGGAGTGAACAGGAAACTATTGGGGTCTGGCTGCAAACTTCTGAAGAGAGCTACAGTTCTGGGGGCAAAGCAATCATCACAAATCCAAAACCCCCATCCAGCACTGTTTTATTTTGTTCAGCACCAATATTACTGTAACATTACTGTACAGGCCGTACGCTGCTTCTGTCAGCCAGCTGTGTGTGTTGTACACACGCTAAAAATATTAATACAGATTCCTAGTTTTTCTTTTTATGCCAACTTTTTTACTCCCTTAACATTAAAAGCCTTCAATGTTTCGAATTGGAATATAGTTCTAGTGCAGAATACATATTCATATTTTTGACGTAACAACCCACTATCTGCCTGTTTCACTCTGCATGCATTCAGAGGTTTTTATTCATATTTTCACTTTTATAAAATCGCATTAATTCAGTAATAAATCATGCAATCAACCAAAGACTACTGTGGAAAGACACAGATTTCAAACTATATTCTGTATTCTTGATGTACATTTGAATTAGCAGCAGTTATGTGCTCATCATTTTAATCTACATTAATGATTTGAGATGACTGAGATGATTGTGAACGGCTTGGAAAGACTAAATTATCTGAACAATAACGCTGTCTGGACCTTAGATGACGGCATCATTCAGTGCAAGGACACTGTTAAAAACCTCGGTGTGACCTTAGATCAGTCTCTCAGATTTGTCTCCCACATACAACAGGCGACAAAAATAGCTTTCTTCCACCTTAGGAGGATTGCTAAGATTAACTTGTTTTGTCTTTTAACCCTGCTGTTGTCCTCATTTACAGGCACCAAAAAATATAGTTTCCTTGTCTGAAAAAAATCCAAAAATTCAGCAAAAGAAATTCCCCAAATATCTGAAAATTTGCAAAACCTTCAGGAAGAAAATTCCAATAATTCCTTAAAAGTTTCCCTTAAAAGTTTTATTTAAAAAAAAAAAAAAATCTCCCAAATTTGGCAAAAAAATATTGTAAATATTTTCAAAAAATTAGTAAAAATCTTCCAAAAAAAATTCCTAAAAATATCTAAAGTGATTACATATATATCAGTAAAACTTGTAATATTTTCTTTTAGAACATTCACAAAAAAATCAACCAAAATCTAGTGAAATTCGCTGGATTTTGGTAGATTTTTTTGTGACTATTCTTAAGAAACATTTTTAATATTTCTTTTTTTCCACCAAAAAATGTTCAAAGATTTCCCAAAAATGTTGAAAATGTGGACATCAGAAGTTTCACTGTGAAAATATATTTTTTTCCCACATTTTCAAACTTTAAAACAGACGACATGAGGGTTAAGGATGCTGAGGTTCAGATTTAACTTGAGTGGAAGCTGTGAAATACTGCTGTAATACGGTTCTGCTTTACTTTTAATCAACAATCATTTGTCAAGTTTCATTCACATACAGTCATTTCACTATAGCTCTTAATTATATAACGAATGCTGTAAAAGTGGAGTTGCACTTAATTTGGAAGGTTGGCACAGAGTTAATGTAATGAAATTCATGTCTAAACCTCATCTAACGAGTCCCTTATGATAGAAGGAGGAATACAATGGTCACATCTGAGTGTGAATAATGAGTCAGAGCCTGCATCTGAACAGAAGCAGAGAAAAAAAGCCAACTGGCGGAGACTCCAGGAAGTTGCTGGTCTCAGCCAAGAAATATTTCACCCCATCAGACCACAACACTTTAGTTGGGTTTGTGCTTGGACGAAAGAAAAGAGATATAAAATGTTAAAGTACCTCAAAG
The DNA here is from genome assembly GCF_022539595.1 of Amphiprion ocellaris. Taxonomy (NCBI): domain Eukaryota; kingdom Metazoa; phylum Chordata; class Actinopteri; family Pomacentridae; genus Amphiprion; species Amphiprion ocellaris. The sequence continues at coordinate 2,271,492 of NC_072784.1, read as the reverse complement.
GTGCCTGAATAAACCCCTAAAAACTCATCTTAGTGTTTTTTTAACATGAAAATAATACATTTTTGCCTTAAAATGGCTTCGATGTAACTCTTCACCGTTGTTTTTTTTTTTTTTAAAGCATTGATCCACATAATAACTGTAAAACTATGACACAAGAGCAAATTGTTTCATTAGAGTAATGCATCCATGGTGCAGACTGCTTATTCTGTGATGAGTCTTCCAGCATATTAAAAAACTCCACATGGACATGCTGGCAAGGTGAAAAGCTTGACTTTTACCAGTGGGGTCATTAATTATACAATAGATCAAGTAAATTGGAGTTGCTGTATAGTTCTGGAGCTTGCCCGAGTATTCATTTAATGATATTCATGTTTAAACATCATCTCACCAACTCCCCCGTGAGAGAAAATAAATACACTGCACTCATTTAAGGGCAAACAATGAGACGGAGTGTGCATGTAAAGACAAACAGAGGAAAAAATAAAGAGAACTGGCAGAAATAGTCCATTTCCTGATGCATAATGCCACAAGACTTTACTTTCTTTTGAGTAAAAAAGCAAGATATGAAATGTTAATTAGTGATCTTAAAATGTGGCAGACATGATTTTGAACTTTGGGTTGAGCCAGGCTTTTGAGATATTTATAACTCTTTCTCAGACCAAAATGTGTAGGCAACAGCTGAGTTGGCCCACGGTGCAGTAAAGACTGTAAAACTGTGAGATGCTTGTTCTCAAGGATGCTGGAGAAGGTTTAAACCACAGGAAGTTAACAGAGGAGACGGGAGTCCAATGCTACACTAACTGCCAGCTGGTAAAACAGTAACTTAGTGTGGTATCTTTTTTCTTCATATAACTTTTGGCAAAAACACATTCCAACAGTAATGGATTTCTGGTTTGAAACTAACCAAAATAGTTCACTTCTCATATTCTTGTGTATTCTATACATCCACTCAAATCAAATAATTGTTGTTTGGCACCATGCATGTTATATTTTTGGCCTGCCACACTTGTATGTAGAATGTAAGAACATCAATCAAAGTGAGGTTTGTTTGAATGAATGGGAACAATGGACAATATATGGTTATGTGGAGGTCTTCTATAGCTATCATCAGTATCCCTCTCTGTATCCCAGATAATTCTCTGTCTGTTTTTTACTGTCACTAAAACAGTCTGAGCAAAACCCATGATGTCTTCTCGTTCACATTTCCTATTCAGTTACGACAACTACCATGGCTTCTATTTGTGGTGCTGTTAGTTTACAGAAATGTATTTGCAAAGATACTCAGAGAGATTCTGTAAAGATTCTGTTACTTCAGACATTACCAGTTAGATGCATCCACTAGCTCCTTGGGGTTTTTTTTAAGACCAGCCAATAGTGGTGTGCGATACTGCAAGATTTGGTATCGATCCGATACCAAGTAAATACAGGGCCACTATCATCGATACTGATAATGATACTGATACTCCAGACTAATTTTTTCAGTAGCTGGTAGGTTTAGAACAAAGGTTAGCTGCTGTATTTGGTCGTCCACATCTGGAATGAAGATGGGGTTGTAAATGCTTACAGGGTCTAAGAATCAGACTAATTCCTGGGTAGGTTTTCTGTAGGTCAGACGAGGAAGAATCTGGGTTGCTGATGAAATCATACAGTGAGGGATAACCTCCTTAAACAGTTCTCATTTTTGACAGTTTGGTCAATATTTCAGCAATACTTCTGTCACTGAAATAGGAAATGCTCTTTGAAGATGCATTTTTAGATACATTTTTTTTGCAAAGAGTTACTTTTGTAATGATGAATACGAAAAAATTCCCCCCTATGGTTATTTTCTTTGATAATAAAGTGTGACAGACATTGTCAGTTCATCCCACCTGGTTCCAGATGAAACACTTCACTAGCTGAACATTTGCTTATGGACAGACTACATTTACCGATGTTCCCTAAACGCCTCACAGTGCAGACTGATGCTGCTCAGATGGTGCTAGTCTTTGTAATTGGTATACAGGAGAGAAACTGAAACTTAAGTATCGATCTTATCACACTGGTATCATTCAATGTTTAATGCCAACGCTGGTATCAGTATTATTGATATTTGGATCGATCCACCCACCTCTACCAGCCAACGGTTTTGGCCCGTCTGTCACTTACTTCTTGCCCGGGTTAAAGTACACAAGCACCACAATGCTTAAACATACAACAACAGCATTTATTTTTGTTCAAAAATGTATGTATTTCCATTGTAATCCAGCTAAAACCAAACCCATATTTACAGTACCACTCAAAGTATACCATGAGTTATATTTCAGGCTACTCCAAAAGAAATGGTATAATTTTTATAAGTGCGAATTCCATCGCTTAGCTAGATGTGATAGCTGATCTCCACCGTCGTTACACTTCCATGTATTTATTAGTTACATTTGTTATTTTTTAAATTTTAATTAAACAAACAGAAAGACCCAGCATTGTTTCCTTCATGATACAACATCACAGCAAACTGAAAAAACAATCCAACAAGCTAATGATCGGTTGTGTCATCAATGACGTCCATCCAGAACATGCACCCATTTTACAAATTATCACGTCGAAATTCCACGTGCCGACCAAAGTCTTCTTCAGTCTGTTCAGTTTAAAGATCCCACAGCCGAGGCGGGTTCATATTATATGCAGGGAGTCTGTGTGTTCAATACCTGAATGGCTCCAAGGAGACTCTTCATTATTTCTGATGAGGATGAGGGTCAGCCCATGAAAACCTTTACTGTGAACCTGAGATCTGTTAAAAGGTACCCTGTGGAGTTTTTGACGTGTAGTTTTTTTTTTTCTGATGAATTTGGTTTTGTTTAGCAGATGATGTCAATGGGGTGACACTTTTTCACTGATAAATATACTGTAGGTGGAAGTGATGCTTGTAAACAAATACATAAACAACACTGGTTTCCAATAAATCCAACATACAGATGTTTTACGAGGATGGAACAGGATTCAACGTGTTCACAAAGCATGAAGGCTGAAGGCTTTGGTGAAAATGGAAAACTGGCTGTTGTTTTTTAATGAGGAAACTCCACAGAGCATCTTTAATATTTCAGACGGTAATATCTGCATCTTGATAATACATAATACATCTGAACAAAATATGAAGGTGACTTGTGACTTTAATAACAGAATAATCAATAATAATGTAATTTTTATTTGATATTTTACTCAACAACATGATTTCAAGTGGCAGAAATGCTATCTTTTAATTAGACCTTTGGATTACACTGTAGCACAGTTATCTTAAACATCACTTTAACTTCGCTGTGTCTCTTTGTGTTGCTTTTGTTAAATCTGACTCAACACCTCATGTCCAATTGACCATTGACCATTCTCTAAACCCCGTTCCTCTTCTTTTGCGACACGTCAAGCTTTCTGTTCTCTCATGGCACATATGCAGTCTGCATTAACAACAGATTTACCTCCACTAAATCTTTAGCAACAGATTTTCACAGTTTTTTTTTTCAAGTTGTAGAAATCTCTTGAAAACTAAACGTTACTTGTCAGAAAGTCATTTTCTCTCTGAAAGCTCTGATCAGTCTGAGCTGGCACTAAAAGAGAAAGGACAGAAAAAGCAACATGAGTGACTCACGTCTGCTGAAGTCTGCTGTTAAAGGTAATCAAACGCTGAAATCTAATGTAGTCCTATATTGAATAAGTATAGTACTTTAAACCACCTCTGCAGTAGAACAAACGTCACTCAGTGCTATTACTGTTAGATCCAGGTCACCTGCTTCATCGATATCACGTCCCATCGGACCAGATCCTCATCGGTTGGACAATCATCTGTGTCATGAGGAGAGAGGTTCTAAATCAATAGTCTTCCAGAATCAATCCATTATTACTCCGCCAAGGAACGCGGAGGAGTTGTGTAACGATCGGTGTACGTTTGTCTGTCCGTTAGTCTGTCTGTGTGCAACATTACTCCAAAACGTACTATCGGATTTGGATGAAATTTTCAGGGAAGGTCAGAAATGACACAAGGACCAAGTGATTAGATTCTGGCAGTGATGCGGCTTAAAGTCTGGATCCACGGATCTGTTAAGGATTTCTGTATCATTGCCAGATAGCAGCACGGCATCACTGTAACCATGACAACAAGTGAACACTACTTCAGCTGCCTGCTGATGATCACATGATTGTGATCCTACTACAAATCCACCGCTGAGGACCAGGACAGTTTCTAAAACAGTAACTGTGAATAATTCCTACTTTTTCAAAGAAAATTTTGCCATTCTAAAGTCATTTTAGATCCATTTCTAGTCATTTTTTTAACCCTTCTAAGCCATCCTAGACCATTAACTGATTTTGGATAGGCTTTGAACAGTTATGGAGGATTTTTTTGAGCAAGTTCTGGACAAATTTGAGTAATTTCTACTCATTTTGCACATATTTCAGGTCATTTTTGACAAATTTTGACAACATTTAGAGAACACACTGATTTTCTGAGGTCAAATTTGAGTCATTTTGAACATTTTTTTTTTGTCATTTTTGGAACCCTTCTCAGCCATCCTACATGTTTAACTCATTTTGGACAGATTAACAGGAAAAGAGGATTTTTTGAGCAAGTTCTGGACAAATTCCTAATAATTATGGACAAATGTGGAGATTTGTTAAAGATTTCTGTATCATGATAACCATGACAACAAGCGAACACTACATCAGCTGCTTGCTTTTAAGGCAAAAAGGAAGTGTCCTCATGGGCTGATAATTCATGTAGAGGACAAGGATACAGCAGCACTAGCATTGTACGGTGAGACTAGACTAACCAAGCTAAGTGCTAAGTTTTTGTCACAGGTTAGAGGACCTTTGTTTTATGATTACGGACAAGTAATGGCTGAAAGAACAATCATTGATGGTCTGAAACAGGAAACAATGTTTTTTTTAACCCATCCATCCTCCCTACACTAACTTTGTCGCTGTCTGTCAATCAGCTTTGCCTGTTTTTACTACATGACAAACACAGAACTGATAATAATGTGACAGATGTGCCATGTTTCATGACTGAATCGTCATTATTTAGGGCAGGGGTTTAGCAAATGGTCAATTTTCTTATCATTGGCTTTGTAGAATTAGCCGTTTTTAGTATAAATGGAATATTTTTGATGTCTCTCACTACTAACTCTTGGATTTTTGTAGTGGAGGCCTTCCTTTTATGTTGCTGTGAAAAGCAAGGACCTGGTGTGAAGTGATCTCTGTCATTTTAATTAAATACCATGAAGCTGAGTGAACTATTTCAAAATCATGCAAAGCGAGTCACCCATCCCTTTCACACCTCCACTGGCTCCATCTGTTCAGGTCTGGGAAATGTCAGCGTTGGAGTCTCTTCCTCTTACTCTCACCCTTTAGCTATGTAACCTGATATTCACACGTCTCACATTCTCTTTGAAAATTACCTTCTTTAGTTACCATTTGATATCAGGACCAGCATATTTTTATGTCTCACATCATCATCCCACAGCTGAGTGTTTCTCTGTCGCCGGGGGTTCAGAACATCAGTGGAAATGTAGTAATTCCTCCTGTGAGTGGATGGTATTTTTCATAATTGCTTTCTGTAGCCAGGATTTGAATGTAGACAAGTGATGATCACAGCCAAACATCTCGTAGTGTTGTCTTTAAAACACATCCAGCCCTCTGAACATCAGCCAGGAAATGATTGAATCTTTACATCAGTCTTTGTGAGTTCACACAACAAATAAAAACACAGTACAGTGTAGACACCAGAGTCCTTATGGTCTATTTCACACTTTGGACTGATCTGTACCCTCGCTGTGCAGCCTCCAATGATTTGTGTTAGACTGTGGATGTGTAGGAGGCCGGCACAGCAGTTAGTTTAGAGTTCGGTCAGTTGAGCTCAGCTGATATCAGTTTAGTTAAGCTGTCTTTAGTGCAGCTCTTGTGCTTTTCGTTCAGTTCATCTCTCGTTTGTTCAGCTCAGCTCGGTTCGGCAGTGTGAAATAGACTCAAATGATTCCTGCCTCTCCTCTCGTGGCTTCACGTTTTCATCTTCTACTTCAGGAGCCACTGATTCACTGTACGAGAAGAGAAGAGGAGAGAAGAGAAGAGAAGAGAAGAGAAGAGAAGAGAAGAGAAGAGAAGAGAAGAGAAGAGAAGAGAAGAGAAGAGAAGAGAAGAGAAGAGAAGAGAAGAGAAGAGAAGAGAAGAGAAGAGAAGAGAAGAGAAGAGAAGAGAAGAGAAGAGAAGGAGGAAAGGAAAGGAAATAATTAGTCCAGAAACGATAAGCAGAACAAAGGCCTGCCTCAGGTTTCAGAAGTTGTGAGGCAAAAGGCAAAGCAAGAAACAGAATGTGTGCATGAGGAAGGATAATGAGAGGCGAGAAAGGTAGAGGAGTAATAACTCTAAAACTCTGTCCCAGTTCCATACTATTTACCAGCTCTTAGTAGGTTATGAGCGTGTCACAGCGGAGAAAGTGATGAAATTATGCATATTCAAAACTGCCACCGCGCTCACTAAATATTATCATTTTTGAGTGTGCTGTCGATGGACATTCAATTCCCACAATGCAATGCACAAAGGAAATGGAAGCATTATGCAAAGCTGGGAAAAATAAACCACAGATGGTGGCATATAGCACCACGGAGATCTTTTAACGGGCATAAATTTGTTTTTTTTTGTCTTGAGAGAAACATGCTGCTTCCCTTTTGTGGTGTGTAACTGGAAATATGCTGATATTTTTGCATAGAAGCTGCAAACACTAGGCCTATATACTGTGAGTTTTAGCCTGCAGAACGAGATAAAACTCATTAAAAATGAGTTCTCTGGAGTTTTCGGTACATTCATGTCTTGTTAAGATTTACCAGAACTCTATACTTTCTTATACTTACATATTCTACACTATGACGGTTGGTAAAGGTACAAGTTACAGTACAGGTATAATGTTAAATTTGGACATGCCCAATTTGATCTCAAGTGGTTTGGACCAGCAAAATCACAGCATAATAACCTATAAAGAACCACAATTCCACATTTTTTCCCTTTGTTTTAGTGCAAAAAAAGTATGTTCTGAGAATGTTCACATTTCAAGAATTATCTTTTTACAAAACATTAAAACAACCTGAAATTTTTAAGAAAAATAAGTTGGATTTCAGCAACATTCAGCCTCAGTTTATCATTTCCACATTACAACTTTCAGATCACAGAGTGTCTACAAAGGAACACAACTTTTAGTCACAGCTATCTGGAACTGATACAGGATTTTACTTTAAAAAAGACAAAAACACAGACAAAATATCACAAGAAAGAGAGAAATTAGACAAAAAAATTACAAAGCGACAAAAAAATGACAAAAGCATGAAACAAAACGACAAAAACAACACACAAAACAATGAATAAACAAAACACAAAATGACAAACATAAGACAAGAAACACAAGCGAGACAAAAAGGAAACACAAAACGACAAAAACGAGAAACAAAATGACAACATGAGACAAAAAAAGACAAAAAACAACAAAAACAAGACAAAATATTAGAAAAATGAGACACAAAACGAGAAAAGAACAATCTAGTATTTAACTTAATGATCCAAACAACTTGTCATGGTCTAGAAATGATTTTAAATTTATAGTTTTACTAATTTCCAATCTGCAGTTAATGTGTTCTCTGGAATTTTTCCACTCTGAGGGCCGGATTGGACCCTCTGGAGGAAACGATTTTGGCCCGCGGGCCTCATGTTGGACACCCCTGTTGTAGAGCATGTGGGCTAAAAATGTAAAGCAGCTGTAAAGTTTGTCTTGATGACAAAAGTTCATCATCTGTGAACGTAATACTACCACTACCATGAATATTCCTGTCAGAATAATGCGTATCGAGGTTTTACTACACATTTAATGCATCTTAGATGGGTTTAATGGCTATCAGGTGTTAAAAAAGCCACATTCCAGACAGCAAAATCCTCCCTGAGATGCATGTTGAAAGCAGCATAAAGTACTGTTTTAGGCAAGTTAACTTGTGCAGTCGACCGGAGAAAAAAAAAAACTACTTCAATCAAATTTTGTTCTGAGCAACACTTTCCCTTAAAACAGCATGGATTCTCTCAGGTACCCTCACACACAGTCTTCCATGAGACTTGGCAGGTGGGTTGTTCAGCATCTTGAGGTGCTCGCCACAGTTCTTGTGTGGATTCAGGCTGTCTTAGTGTCTTCTGTCTCTTCGTGTAATCCCAGTCTGACTCCATAATGTTGAGATCAGGGCTCTGAGGGGGCCCAGACCATCTGTTACAGGACTTGGTGTTCTTCTTGTGGCAGAGGGTATTTCTTTATGGCTCTGGCCGCATGTTTGGGGTTGTTGTCATGCTGCAGACTGAGTTTCAGATGTTGCCCTGATTTTACTGCAGGACAGAGAAAATACTAAAGTCTGTCACCAGACGACTGCAGCCCAACAGACTTAATGTCCAGTGTCTGGAGCAAATAAACACCTGGATGAGAGAGTTTTCTACAATTAAATGAAGATAAAACTGAGATTATTCTGTTTGGTAGCAAAGAGAAGAGGGTCGGCATTCATAAACATCTTGAGACTCAGGCTCTTAACCCTCCTGTTGTCTTCATTTACAGGCACCAAAAAATATTGTTTTCTTGTCTGAAAAAAAATACAAAAATTCAGCAAAAAAATTTCCCAAATTTCTGAAAATTTGCAAAACCTTCAGGAAGAAAATTCCAATAATTCCTTAAAAGTTTCCCTTAAAAGTTCTATTTAAAAAAAATCCCCCAAATTTGGCAAGAAAAGTCTTGTAAATATTTTCAAAAAATAAGTAAAAATCTTCCCAAAAAATCCTAAAAATATCTAAAGTGATTCCATATGTATCAGTAAAACTTCTAATGTTTTCTTTAACAACATTCACAAAAAAATCTACCAAAATCCAGCAAAATTTGCCGGATTTTGGTTGATGTTTTTGTGAATGTTCTTAAAGAAACATTTTTAACATTTTTTTTCCACCAAAAAATGTTCAGAGATTTCCCAAAAATGTTGAAAATGTGGACATCAGAAGTTTCACTGTGAAATTTTTTTCTCCACATTTTCAAACTTTAAAACGGGTCAGTTTTGACCCGCAGGACGACACGAGGGTTAATATTTTATGTAAAGCACTTTGAATTGTCTTGGACATGAAGGGTGCTATTCAAATAAACTTGCCTTGCGCTAAACTTTTGCAGAGTTCAGTATCTTGTTAAGTGCATTAAATCACATCTAAATTTTCTATGCCCTTTGAAGGACCTCTTCAAAAAATGAACATGTGCAGCAGTGAGGAATCCTCCAGGAGAAAGAATTCCCCACTCCTCTCATTAAACACAGATTCAGACATTAGATTTTTTAGCGAATTTGCCTATAAAGAGGACGTGGAGGCAGCAAACAGGGTTGTTATAAGTAAAAGGTTTCCAATAGCAGCACTCACACTTTGAAATATGACTGGGCATTATTAGCAAACTGTTCTGCTCTGGTTCTGAGGCACGAATAAAGCAGTTGGTTTCAATGGGCTGAGGAGAGCAGGGATTCAGAGCTCTGTCAGCTGAGTTTCCTCTACAGCACGCTGAGGGCTGCGCTTCTGTGTTTTTACTGCTTTACTAGTACAATTAAACTGAGAGAGACTTAGCCATTTTCATTGGAATGAAGTGATATTTCACCCAAATCCAGCCATGTAGTCTTTTTTTTAATCTGGCTTTCATAGTTTTTGAACAACAATGGGGCTCTGCGGCACAGAGGAATAAATTAAACGCTGCTTTAGGTACACATGCTTCATAATACGGTATAATACATCTTCTGCTGAATAAAATCAGTCGTGCACATTACACAACAAGCAGAGACGACAGGTAGTTGAGCATCTGTGGCTGTAAAAAGAACTTAATGGAACAAACCAGCAGATGTTTTCTTATTTAACTCATTTTGTTGTTTTGATTTCAAGCACATTATTAGATGATATTGGTATTTAAACAGCTGGTGAAGGTATTTTCATTAATTCTGCCACACAGTGTAGAAGCTACTGGCTATAGACCAGGGGTGTCCAACATGCGGCCCGAGGGCCAAAACCGGCCCTCCAGAGGGTCCAATCAGGCCCGTGGGATGATTTTGTAAAGAGTAAAAATTACAGAGACGACATTAAAATATTTAAAATAATTACTGGAAAGTTGTTTTGATCATGAAGTAAAATACTAGATTGCTCATTGTTCTTTTGTCATTTTTGTAATATTTTGTCTTGTTTTTGTTGTTTTTTGTCAGAATTTTGTTGTTTGTCTCATGTTTTTGTCGTTTTGTTTCTTTTTTTGTCACACTTGTATTTTTTGTCTTATTTTTCTCATTTTATGTTTTTTCATTATTTTGTGTATCGTTTTGTTTCTTGTCTCACTTGTGTCGTTTGTGTAATTTTGTTGTCTCGTTTTAGTCGTTTGTCCGTTTTTTTGATGCTTTCTAACGTTTGTGCCAAATTTTTGTCTCTTTTCTGTTTTATTTTGTGTTGTTTGTCCTTGTTGTTGTCATTTTGTGTTTCATTTTTGTCATATTTTGCCTTGTTTTTTGTTGGTTTTTGTCTTTTCTTGTCTGACTGTTGTTGTTTTGATCATGACTAAATGTTTTGTTCCTTTGTAGACTGTGATCTGGAAGTTGTAATGTGGAAATGATAAATTGAGGCATATTATTGTTGAAATTGAATTCATTTTTCTGAAGAAACTTCAGGTTGTTCATAATGTTTTGTTACCTAAATATGAACATTTGAAGAACTTACTTTTTTTTTTGCACAAAAACAAAGGAACAATTTGGAGTTTTCTGGGTTATTATGCTGTGATTTTACTGGTCCGGCCTACTTTAGATCAAATTGGGCTGAATGTGGAACCTGAACTAAAATGAATTTGACTGCTCTGGTCTAGACTGCAACCAGATTCAACTTCAGACAGAAGTTGTGAAATAAAGAGATGCTAATCATCAGTCAGAGGTAATTACTGAGGTCAACTTGACACATCAGGGCTCAAAAACCTGCTGCTAACACTGAAGCAAATACAGGGCGGAAAATAGAACTAGAAGGAAAGAGTACATGCTGGAAATTCTTGGGTTTGAGTGAGAAATGCATAAATTGAAAGCGAGAAGAGGGAAAAATTCAGATTAAATAGGCTAGTATAGAAGAATAAGAGATAGCTTTAGCCGAAAGAGACATCCATTCATTTATTTCCCAACAGGAATCACCAGCGAGTGCTCTCTGCTGTCTGTCTCACCCTCTCTCCGTCAAACTTTAAGGGCCAGAGTGTGTCCATTCTGTACCTGTGTGCTCCAACACTCTGGCTGTGCATCAGTCATCATTTTACTCCAGCATTATCTCGGCCCTCTGGCTTGCTCCGGGATCACATGTCTTCATAATTTCCATGGAGAATGCCGTAATGTTTGACTGCTTCGAGAGTTAGCAACTCCACTGCAAACACAGCTCAGGGCTGCTGCATAGTTTATTTCACAGGTTGCAGTGTTCACAGTGCAGACGGTCTCCGCTAACCTCATCATTCAATATGTTTAAGGAGTGTGTGTTTGTCAATCCAAAGCGAAGATGTGCAGCTCAACGCAGAGCTCTGCCAAGCCCTTTCCGCAGATTTAACCTGGTTTCTCTGCTGGTACAGTGCCATGAAAAAGTACTCGGCCTCCTCCTGATTGCTTCTATTTTTGTGTGTTTTCATGCTAAACTGTGTCAGGTTTTCACACCAAATACAGGATGTCAGGAAAGCAACCCAAGTAAATGCAAAATATAAGTTTTAAATAACATTTCTATTAACTGGATCCATATTAAATCAGCTGTTTAATCCTCCTGTTGTCTTCATTTACGGGAACCAAAAAATATTGTTTCCTTGTCTGAAAAAAATCCAAAAATTCAGCAAAAAAATCCCCAAATTTCTGAAAATTTACAAAATCTTCAGGAAGAAAATTCCTTAAAAATTTCCCTTAAAAGTTTTATTTAATAAAAAAATCCCCGTATTTGGCAAGAAATAAAAAATTGTAAATATTTTCAAAAAATTAATTAAAATCTTCCCAAAAAATCCTATAAATATGTAAAGTGATTCCACGTATATCAGTAAAAATTCTGATATTTTCTTTAAGAAAATTCACATAAAAATCAACCAGAATCCGAGGGTTAAAAAAACAACAATCAACCCCTGAACCAAATGTCCAGGTATAGCACTTTTAGCAACACTTTTGACAGCTGAAGATCAGATTTTGACATCGCTGCTGTGGATTTTTGGCCTACTTGTCTGAAACCCACTCCCAAGGTCAGTATCTGATACGGTGTCGACATAAATCTACGTTCAGTTCTTTGCTCACATCCATTGTCGTGTGGAAAACTTGAAAATAGCCACAAAACAGCCACCGGACATTTTGCTGACATTTAAGATTGCTGTTCTCATTTTTCCCAGTTCAATTAAAACTTATTTGCAGGCCTGATCTGACTAAGCCTCATAGAAGTCTTTATCACGATACTCCGACACTCAGATTCGATCAGGAGCAACAGAAAGTCTCTAGCTTTGTGCAGCCAAATTGGAGGGTTTGTGATGGAAACTGCTTTTTCCAGGTCCTGCCTCAGCAGATCAGTGGGTTCAGGTGTTGACATTGACACTGTCCTCTAGTTTTGATGTTAGAGAACACGGTTATTCTTCCAGCAAAGCATCCCAGCAACATTTCACCATCACCTCCATGCTTGAATGTAGGTATAATTCTGTGTCTAGTTTAGATCAGATATGTCTTCCAAACAGTTCAACTTTACACTCAACCCTCCATAACACATAACGGTTCTCAGCGTACGTTGTGGAAATTCAGACTAGTCTTAACCCTCGTGTCGTCCTGCGGGTCAAAATTGAAACACACATTGAATTTTGCTGGATTTTGGTAGATTTTTTTCTGAATGTTCTTAAAGAAATTATTAGAAGTTTTACTGATATATATGGAATCACTTTAGATATTTTTAGGATTTTTTTGTAAGATTTTTACTAATTTTTTGAAGATATTTACAAGAATTTTCTTGTCAAATTTGGGGGATTTTTTAAAACAAAACTTTGAAGAGAAAATTTTCAGGAATTATTGGAATTTTCTTCCTGAAGGTTTTGCAAATTTTCAGAAATTTGGGAAATTTTTTTGCTGAATTTTTGTATTTTTTTCAGACAAGGAAACAATATTTTTTGGTGCCTGTAAATGAAGACAACAGGAGGGTTAATGACATTCTGGGTTACCACTGGATGCCATTTTTGCCTCATATCTCTCTGATGGCAGATTCACGAACACAGGCCTTAATGAGTTGAGAGATTCCTGCATTTCCTTGAAAGTTTTCCTTGGATCTTTTGAAGCTTTCAAGAAGGATCTCTCTTGTGCTTTCAGAAGCTCATCCATCTTTGAAAAGGATTACCAGTCTTCCAAACCATCTCCATTTGTACATAATGCTCCTCACTGAGGATCTATAGAGCCTTAGAAATAATGTTCTAATCCATCCAGACAGATTTATTCCAATGACTGTCTTCCCCGACTCTTCTAGAATTGGTCAAAGTGTGTGTTACTGAGGAGAGCTGTTATCCAACCTCATGCTTCATTGCTCCATGCTATCTAAGCACAGATGTGATTGAACAGGGCTGGTAGTAATCAGTGTTTCTAGTCCAACTACAAACTTGTCAGAGAAGCTGTGGAGCTCCAGCAGATCAGGCTCTGACAGGTGAGTAAAGTGGGATGGTATCCATCGCAGGCGGCAGCTCTAGGGAGTCATCAGGAAGCACTCTGAGTCAGAGCTACCCAGCTGAGTGATGTGATGAGCACGGTGGTAAAAACCATTCATGCGATCAAGAGCACTTCATCACTGGGAGTTTCTGGCTTTCCGCTCAGAAACTGATGCAGAATATGATGTTACGACCCAACCTCTAGGGTCGTCTGGATGGAACAAAAATACCAGATGTTGTTCGGTTCAGGTCAAGGAAGTTATTGCTCAGTGGCAAATTGAACAAAAAAGTGATCACAAAGAAAAACAAGACTGGTGGGTGTGGCCAAATTAAAGAACAGAATATAACAGAACAAAGGCCAACAGAGCTAAACACAAACTAAACTCCCTAATCAAACATAAATACAGGAATAACACCTACCACAAGTATCAAAAACTAATACAAAGAGTGCACAGAATGAACTAAACAACACTGGTGCCTCTGAACACACAGAATGAATTTTCTTCCTGAAGATTTTGCAAATTTTCATAAATTTGGGGAATTTTTTGCTGAATTTTTGGATTTTTTTTTTCTGCTCAGAAATACACAAATGTAGTTGTAGTTTTGGAATGATTCTGTTGTGAGACCTGAAGTCGGTTTTGTTGAACTGAGCAACTTTGAGCATTCAGCAGACATAGTTCAGCTGATCTCACTGACATCTTGAGGACGCCGAGCAAAAATGTGCACAGCAACGAGGCACAAGGCTTATGTCTCAAACGTGTCACGTACTGGCTTCTGCTTCTAGGAGTAAAGTCAATGACAACTGTGCTGCAGGATTCCCTACTCTCCAAGAAAAAATCTCCAGTTTCCCAAATGCCAGCAGAAATATCCAGACTGTCAGCTGGTATCAGTGGGGGGCCAGAGCAGGTAGAACGGACCTGCTGCAGTGGCAAGAATCTGTGATCAAACTTTCAACTAAACCTAGTCCAGGCTTCCTTTAATTAGATCCAACTGCTATCCCTTTGGATGACCTCTAGGAAAGTGTTTGTTCTAACTGTTGGCTGTTCTCCTCTCCGTCTTCCATTTGCTCTGTCTTTTTGGCTCGTTGACCTTGAGTGTTAGGACTCCGTATCGCAACGAGCCATAATCAAAGGGAAGCAGAGGCCATGAAATCCATTTGATGTTGTGGAGAACAGTGCCGGGCTCGACTGCATCGATAACAAAGAGATTCAGAGAGCCCAGGAGAGGGTGTCGAGTGTGTTTATTCCTGAAGGATACAAGGACTCCTACACATTCTACATAATACTTCTGTGTTTGTCCTGTGTGTGTGTGTGTGTGTGTGTGTGTGTGTGTGTGTGTGTGTGTGATGTTCCTGGTTTCTTTTTAACACCAACCACCTCACCTACATGTTTCCTTCCAGTTTGTGCATGTAAAGATAATACACTCCCACACACAGCATAGGTGTGTGTTTATATATATTTGAGATATATTTTTATCATTCCATTCTGTATTTTCACATTCTCCAGATAGTGCTGACAGAAAGGAGTGCAGTGGGAACTTTTCTTTCCCAGTTTCTTTTTTTCTTTATTGCCTTCATTGGATAGGAACAGAGACAGAGGCTGAAAGTGAACCCAGACAGGACAGTTGATGTATGCTCTTTATTATGTGACCTCCTACCGCAGGGATGTCCAACATGAGGCCTGCGGGCCAAAAGCGGTCCTCCAGAGGGTCCAATCCGGGCCTCAATGTGTAAAAATTCCAGAGAAGACATTAACTGTAGATTGTAAATTAGTAAAACTATAAATTTAAAATCATTTCTAGACCATGACAAGTTGTTTAGATCATAGGTGATTATGCTGTGATTTTACTGGTCCGGTCCACTAAAATGACTTTGACACCTCTGTACTAGCGGGTCACTGCATCTCCTGACAGCTTTTATGATCAAGTATTTAAATAGCCGGAGGCGCGCACGAATGCTGGACTTTTTTTCTGCACACACACAACGGACAGCTACTGGACCTCGAGGAGAAATTCACAGAATTTAAAAAAATAGGATTAGAACTGCTGACTTTTCCTTTTCTACCTCTCCGTGCTGCAGCCCAGAGTCCAGACCCAGCGTTGTGGATTCTACAGATAGAAGCTGCCGCCGTGTGCTTTAATCTCATGTAAGGCAGAGACAATAAAAGTGCAAAACACACAGATACTCCTGTCTGAGCTGTATTCTAACAGTACAATACACTGTCATAATTTGTTCTGAAATTAATTTATCATGTAGCTAATTATCACATTTAATGAGACTGTTTTCACTACTTTAATTAATGCGCGCCCTCCTGTGAAAAAAGCAACAACCGCAAGAACAACCACAAACTTCCTGCATTTCCTCGCTGTTTCTCATCACTGCAGTGTTTTAAGCTTTAATAACACTGGAACATACCAGCTGTTTTCACAGTAGAGTCTTTTTCAATCCAGTACTGTCAAATATAGTTTTTAAAATAATAACTCAGAGAAGAGGAATCATTTTCTGAGGCAACAGAATAAACTGTTTTCCTTGACAAACTATAGATGACAGATGTGTCTTTCTTCGGTGTAGAATCTTGAGTTTTTCAGGTTGATACTGATGACCTGAAACTTTCTGATCACACTCGCCACCAACACAGCTCCGACCTACTGAGGTGTGAACTCTAAAGGTCTCTGAAAGTGTCTCCTGGTATTTGGAACAGTGACATTAGCTGCAGATCCTTAAAGTCCTGTAAGCTGCTAAAGTTCAGTCTTATTATCTTGCAACATCCTGTCAGCAGTTCATGGTTTATCTCTGCTCACGTTGCCATTTTGGAAATGCTCGGCCGGGTTGTATCATAATAAAATAACGATAGTAAATTTTATGTGTTGACGCCTTTCAAAAGACTCAGTAACCCGTAAGAAGTCCCTCAAGTCTTTCCACCCGAACGCTTCGAACACATTCAACACGCTGACTATGAGAACAGCCTTGACGTGTGACCTTCCTCTGAAATAAATCAACATTATTTACTTCATCCGAGTAATCAGAATGTTTTACCTCACTGTGGATATTGAAGGGTATGAACATTCTCTAACTTTGATTGGCCACCGTTAGGGTGAGACAGGACACTGGTTAGATCAGGGGCGTCAAACTCATCTTAGTTCAGGTTCCTCACTATCTTTTTACAGAACATTATGATCATCCTGAAATTTCTTAAGAAAAACAAGTTCAGTTTCAACAACATTCAGCCTCAGTTTATCATTTCCACATTACAACTTCCAGATCACAGAGTGTCTACAAAGGAACACAACATGTGTCTGGAACTGATGATATAGTATTTTACTCTATGATCAAAACAACTTATCATGATCTAGAAATGATTTTAAATTTCTAGTTTTACTAATTTACAATCTGCAGTTAATGTCTTCTGTGGAATTTTTCCACTTTGAGGGCCGGATTGGACCCTCTGGAGGACCGCTTTTGGCCCACGGGCCGCATGTTGGACACCCCTGTCCTAGACTATGACTTTCAACTTTGTTTTATAACTTTGAGAGGCTGCAAAGGCATCGCCGTCCTGAACATTACAGACCACTCACACTGACAATGAATACATTTGCTTTTCTTGGTTTTGCTAAAACTTGCAATTTTGGCCAAAATTCAATTCTAACGTTGACTGAAGTAAACACCTGGTGGAGCTCCACCTCCAGATGTAACTCTGATTCTTGTAACGGCGGCTTCCTGAGAGTCAAGCTCAATAGCTGTAATTACAAGGAAATGATTCTATATTCACCCAGAGAGGCAGGTCTAATTGGGAATGACAGGCCGTGAATAGCCCTTGAAAAGCAAGCTGTGTACGAGCCAAAGTCATTAAGCTGCTGTGTCAAAGGCCAGCTCTGTCCCTCATAAAGCCCACTCTGAAAGGTACAGTCTATTCATGATTTACACTGTTGTGTACCAGAGCCACAACCTTGGGAATATGTATGCATCTTGGTCGTAATGACTAAGTACTGATCATCCTGAGCCAAAGCCCGTATGTCCTAGTTAAAATGCCATATTCGTGATGGAATACGGTTCCCTAATTACATATATTCACAGAGCTTAAGAGGCCATTATAATAAGGAGCAACAGTCCATTAATGTCCCTTAAAAAATGTTAAGGGGGCATAAATATCCCTGTTAAAACCATCATCAGTAGGACTCCCTACACTGGAAAAAATGCCTCTCTCAAAACAAGAAAAAAAACTTATTTCAGGGAACTTTTACCTTGAAGTAAGTGAAAAAATTTGCCAATAGAACAGGTGAAAAATGGTTTGGTAAGATTTCTTGATATAAGATACGATATTTAGAATATTGAGATCTTAAAATTAGCTGGGAAAACTTATTTTAAGCTCTATTTGACCAGGATTGTCAAGCTTATGTATCTTAAAATAAACCAGATATGCTAAAAAAATAGCAGTTTTTGACTCAAAAACAGATTTTTGCTTTCATGTAACCTCCTAATTTGAGATGGATTAACCCTCCTGCTGTCTTCATTTACGGGTACCAAAAAATATTGTTTCCTTGTCTGAAAAAAATCCAAAAAATCAGCAAAGAAATCCCCCAAATTTCTGAAAATTTCCAAAACCTTCAGGAAGAAAACTCCAATAATTCCTTAAAAGTTCCCCTCAAAAGTTTCATTAAAAAAAAAAAAAAATCCCGCAATTTGGCAAGAAAATTCTTCTCCAAAAATGAGTAAAAACCTTCCAAAAAATCGTAAAAATATCTAAAGTGATTCCATATATATCAGTAAAACTTCTGATATTTTCTTTAAGAACATTCACATAAAAATCAACCAAAATCCAGTGAAATTCACTGGATTTTGGTTGATTTTTATGTGAATGTTCTTAAGAAACATTTTTAACATTTCTTTTTTGCCACCAAAAAAAATGTTCAAAAATTTCCCAAAAAAGTAGAAAATGTGGACATCAGAAGTTTCACTGTGAAAATATATATTTTTTCCACATTTTCAAACTTTAAAACGGGTCAATTTTGACCCGCAGGACGACACGAGGGTTAAACTTATTTTGAGTTTTCTTGTAAAGTTCAACTCAAAACAAGATAATTTCAAGATTGTTTGACTTAACAAGATATTTAAGATGCATTGTCTTAAAACAAGTCCCTCCATCTGCTGAAATGTCACTTGTTAAGTGAATTTATCTTAAATCAGGTGGGATGAGACATTTTGACTAAAAACAAGACTAACAGACTTGGTAAGATTTGGAGTTTTGCAGAGTACAACCTCCCCCCAACCGCTCCAACTAACGCAACTATTTCGCGAAACTGGTGAATGTGAACCAGCTTTTCATTTTTCCTGACGCAGTCTAATCCCGGGTGTCTTATCTTTCCTCTTTCAACGTGTTACACAACCATGTCAGGTCACATTTCAAGTGAACAGCCGACTGAGACATTATGAATATCTTCCAGGAAAGACTGTCTGAAAATGTGGGCACGAATGTTCCAGAATTGTAAAAATGCGTTCTAACATGCTGTACAGATATTTTCACCAAATCTGCCAACATACAAGTTGCCACTGAAGCATGAGATCATTTCTCCTTGCGCTTATTTTGAATGTTTCATCAATCAGAACGAATGACACACTTGCATGCATGAACCTCCCAGAGGCCGATTGGACTCACAAATTTATCTGCAGTGCACACACGGCAATCATTTGTGAAATGCTGCAATGTGAATCATTGTAACACTGCCACTGTTTGTGATCTGTGTCCAAGTGATTCATTGTGATTATTGTCTCAGTTTTACCTCAAGCAGCGTACCCAAACCCAGCCGACACAGCTGTTTGCATTTTTTAAAGCAGCGCTGTTTGAAGTGGAAAGTGTGATTGAAGTGAGACGTCTCAGTGCAACTTCTTTTAAAATGGAAATGGACCCGATATCGATTGTAAAACATTGTGGCAACGACTATTCCTAGCACTGATTCACTGGGCTTAACAAAGTTTCCTGCTATTTCATTAGTAATGTTAAGTGGGGCCCATGAGCCTGACAGTTCTGGCAAAACCGACTTAAAAATATCTCCAGTCTTGGCACGAGCGAGTAAAAGCTGCCCTAATTAGCTTTAAAAGGATTGAAAGTGTGAAAAGGAAAGTAAAATCCTACGTGGCGTCAGTTTCTGGCAGGACTGAATATTTTATGATTGATTTTATTTCTTAACGTGGGAACAACACGGCGCCTTCCTCTTACCTCTGTACTGGGGGCGCAGGGCACGGTTGTTGGGGCAGTCGCGGCCCTGCTTGCTGAAGTTGATGTTGGTGCGGATGCAGCGCTGCAGCAGAGGCTGGGTGGGCCGCGTGTTGTCGCTCATGCTCAGGAAGATCTTGTAGGGTTCGTTCTGGCTGAGCAGGCGCAGGGAGTGCATCTGTGGACAGACAGCTCTGTTCAGTTCAAGAGGCAACCACCTAGTCTTTACCTGAAATATATATATTAACACTAAATGCTGGTTTGTGCGTTTGACTCTTAGAAGAAATGCAAGTCAATGTGTACACAGATGCCATTCCTTTTGAAGTGAGTATTGTTGGAAAGTCGTCTACCAGTGCTGGTTGTGAGGCAGATTTGCTATTGTCGCTGTACGTGACATGGCAAGATTATGAGACGCAAACCCCCAATCCATCCATCCATCCATCCATCCATCCATCCATCCATCCATCCATCCATCCATCCATCCACCGTTTAATCCCCATTAGGGTCATGGGGGGCTGGAGTCTATCCCAGCTGACTTAGGGCAAAGGCAGGGGACACCTGGACAGGTAACAGTCTATCACAGGGCTACATATAGAGACAAACAGTCACACTCATATTCACACCTACAGACAGTTTAGAATCACCAGTTAACCTCAGCATGTTTGTGGACTGTGGGAGGAAGCTGGAGAACCTGGAGAAAACCCACACATGTACAGGAGAACATGGAGACTCCATGCAGGAAGATCCCAGGAAGGCCGGGACACGAACCAGGGATCTTCTAGCTGCAAGGTGACAGTACTAACCACTGAGCCACTGTGCAGCCCATGAACATAACAGTTTTTTAAAAACCTAAACGAGAATACAGAAAGTGAAACGAACCCTTTAAACCCTCCTGTTGTCTTCATTTACGGGCACTAAAAATATTGTTTCCTTGTCTGAAAAAAATCCAAAAAAATCAGCAAAAAAAAAATCCCCAAATTTCTGAAAATTTTGCAAAACCTTCAGGAAGAAAATTCCAATAATTCCTTTCTCTTAAAAGTTTTATTGGAAAAAATCCCCCAAATTTGGCAAGAAAATTCTTGTAAATATTTTCCAAAAATGAGTAAAAATCTTCATAAAAATCCTAAAAATATCTAAAGTGATTATATGTCAGTAAAACTTCAAATATTTTCTTAAGAACATTCACAAAAAAACCAACCAAAATCCAGCGAAATTTGCTGGATTTTGGTTGGTTTTATTGTGAATGTTCTTAAGAAACATTTAAAACATTTTTTTCCACCAAAAAATGTTCAAAGATTTCCCAAAAATGTTGAAAATGTGGACATCAGAAGTTTCACTGTGAAAATATATATTTTTTCCCCACATTTTCAAACGGGTTAGTTTTGACCTGCAGGACGACACGAGGGTTAAACTTATTTTGAGTTTTCTTAAGCTACTTCACAATTACTTAATGATCCATCGTCTTGACACTAAAGCCATCAGCGACCTGTTTCACGAACTCTGTTTGAAACTCCTGTGTGTGACTATGTGTTAGCATCTTGCTTCACATGTGATTGCCAAATGCAATCTGCAGACACATTTGTATATTTACATGTAAATATGGTGTTTCTCTTCATTAGTTTAAAGGGTCTAAATGAACACAAAAGAAGGTGATCTCATTGCAGATTGCAGTTTGTAAGTTTCATGAAAACGGGCCTGTACCAGTGTGCAGGGAAGTCCACCCAGTAGTTGTGGAGATATTTCATTCTGGACCACCGAGCCACTGAGCAGACCCACAAACCATCCACACAAGATTTTTTTCCTCATACTTTTTTAGGGTGCGGACTAAAATGATGCAAAGCAGCATCATTTCTTGGTTCTTCAACACATAAATAAGTAAACGCCCCAAATATGCACAGAATATTTTACCCTTAAATTCAAGGATGGCTCAAAAATGACCCAAGTTGTTTCTTCTTCATAATTATCAGCTACAAAAACACAGGCTGTCCTACTCCAGGTATTTCTCAAAAATCTTGTAACACAACCCCAAGTGAAATGTAAAATGTACTTTTTTTCTTGCAGAAAAGAACATTTTATATCAGTACTCCCAGCTCTTTGTAAGTGGATCCAAACCAACCTGTAGGCATCACCTGTGGAAATTCAAGACATTTTCAGCCTTGTCAGTTATTCCAGACACTGTAGCTGATATACAGCAGACTGACAACCTGACTGTGGTTTTCATTATTAGTCAGTTACAGTATGTTATTTATACAATATATTACAAAAACAAATATATTATTTCTGAATATATTTCTGTCACTGATTTAATTCTGGTTTTATATAGTCAAAAACATTTTGTATTATATTTATAATAACTAAGGATGTCCGATATTTACTTTTTTGCCAATAATCGATATGCCAACTCTTAATTTCCCATTCCGATATCAACTGATACCGATATCTGTGGGCTATTTAGCTAATTTTAGGTAACATCACATATCTCCTGTGGTGGAATTAACACACCAGGCCTCATTTTATTATGATGCCCCATTGGATGCATTCTCAGATGCAACAAGGCTTTCAGATGGAAACATTGTCTGAGCAAAATAAGAAAACTACCTCAACTGAAGTTAAGGAAAAAATGACATATTTATGCCTCTTTTTTTAAAAAAATTGTCTCAAACAACAGTCCACATTCTCCCTCCCTCTATGAGTAAATGCCGTCGAAATCCAGACATTATTTTATCGGCAAAAAAACTGCTAATGATATTACATTTTTATGCCAATATTGAGCCGATAATGTTGGTGGGCCGATATTATTGGACATCCCTAATATTAACTAAATGGCAAAACAACTTTGTAACGTGGCTATACTAAATAAAAACATAAAGACATTGTGAAATATTTGATTAAATTCTATCCGTTCGGTTCAATTTAGAGAAATGAGTGAATGGACGGCATGGAACAACAGACTGGAAATGCTAATGGGAAGAGTGGGGTCATACTGTGTCCGTTGCAAATAAGTGGGATGCATTTGTAATGTACACGGTTAATGAGGCTGGTGGACGTTTTGGAGGACAAGACCATGTAATGCCACATTCATGCCTCCATCCACAGCGTGATGTGACAGGTTGTGTTACCATTTAAGTGTCTGACTACAGCTCGAACTGACACGCCAGCATCCAATATGCCAGCAGCCATTTCTCATCTTTCTCTGGTCATCTGTGGCATCATGTCACTGGAATAAAGCAGCATTTTAATTTGGCCTTTTAGAGTCACTGGTCAAAGGAGTGGCTCTTGACTAGGATGTGGATCCACTCAGTGGTCATGAATTTGTCAGATTTAACAGGTCTAACCATAATAACAGAGATAAAATGCTTACCTTTTTCTTTCAGTTAGAAAAGAAGACCATTTGTATGCTGTGTTTACATTGTTTTTCAGTGTCCTTAGCCACTTAGCTTAGTAGCTAATGAGCAATCTTGGCAAGTTTCTGTTCAATAAATTTTATTAATTTCGGTATACGGATAATAAACTAGGGGGCTGCACAGTGGTGTAGTGGTTAGCACTTTCACCTTGCAGCTAGAAGATCCCTGGTTCGCGTCCCGGCTTTCCCGGGATCTTTCTGCATGGAGTTTGCATGTTCTCCCTGTGCATGCGTGGGTTTTCTCCGGGTACTCCGGCTTCCTCCCACAGTCCAAAAATATGCTGAGGTTAATTGATCATTCTAAATTGCCCGTAGGTGTGAATGTGAGAGTGATTGTTTGTCTCTGTATGTAGCCCTGTGACAGACTGGTGACCTGTCCAGGTGTCCCCTGCCTTCACCTGAGTCAGCTGGGATAGACTCCAGCCCCCCCATGACCCTAGTGAGGATTAAGCGGTGTATAGATAATGGATGGATGGATGGATGGATAATAAACTTATTTTTTGACTGATAGATGACATTTTTACAAATGTATGTAGGCTATTAGGCTGAGTTGAAACATTCGCTTGATTTTGTATATTTTTGCTAAAATGACACAATTTTTTGTTGTTGTTGTTGTTGTTTTTTTAATAAATAGAATCATACAAGGCATGCTACAAACTACTGACACAAACCTGTTCCTGAAAGTTGCCTGTTCCCTTCTAATACTTAAACTGTTAATGATGTAAACAACCATACAGTACTTGTAATGCAAATTCTGGCAAAAAGCTATGATGGAAGTATTGATTTCTGTCAACGAATGATCAGGTTGTAAACTATTTTCTTCTCCAAAAGGAGGTCGCACACTAAAACAATTAGAAAACACTGCTTTATGTTGCATTTAACTTGTTAAGAGGCACACAACTATGACACAAAATGATCTGAGGGACACTGAAAGAGGAATCCTTGGTAGGTTTGAGCTTCTCAGATGACACACAAAGTGCAAAACTATGTAAAAACATAAAATCTAATGTGATCGTGTTTAAAGAGCAGAGCCAGAGACACGTAGTTTGACTGAAATGCAAATGTTTCTCACCTTCATTCTTTTAAAATGTGTTGAAAATGAACAGTGATATCTAATACAGGTCATTTTTAAACAATTATGAAGAGCTCCGGTGATCAAAGCGTTCACAAATGAAAGCCTGTACATATTACTGAAACCTGTACAGAAGGCAAAGGAGAGGAGAGACATAAACAGCGGAAAAGACCAAGAATGTTGAAGAAAGGAGCAGAAATTGTCCCACTGAATCAAACTACAAGAGAGAGAAAAGAGAAAGTAAAGGGGATGAAAGAGACAGGTAAAAGACCAAATCTAAAAATTTCATAGCAGGCTTTAGGTCACGAAGACAGCGAGAGGAGCAGCAGTGCAGACGTTGAGCAGGCAAAAGGGCAAAAAGGAAGAACAGGGAAAAATCCACTGACAGCTATGGACAGCTGTGGACACCATAGTTGTAGTTCTACTACAGATGACATATACATCAGGCAGACACTGCTGCATTGACACTAAAGAATGATCTGACTGCACCTCATTACAACCAATCCCAGTCATCTTGTGTGGCTTGAAGCCTGGGGTGCAGGGATGGTGCCCCAACAAAATATTGTCAGGTTTTTGTGAAACATGTTTGGAAAATTAAATCTTTTCTGTAATTTGTGGCCAAACATCCACGACAGACAGGAAGTGTATTATTTTTTTGTATATTAGGCATTTAGTTGTGACCATTAATGTATAATTTTGGACATCTTTACAGACATTTATTGACATTTATTTGCTTCCTGGGTCAATATATAACTGCAGGACTTTTGTATCATTGTTGACATTCTTGCAGTTTTTTATTATTGTTTAGCTAATTAGAAGGTGGTTGGTATTAAATTTGGACGGTTATTTAGCTGCCATTTTAGTGATATCCAGTCATTTCTTATTAATAAGTGATTGTTTCCATAAAAAATAATTATGGAATTTGTAAAGACATGATGAGAATGAACATAAAAACATTAGATTTGTCACTTTTAATAAAAATATATGCAAGATATATCCCATGGATTTCAATAGTCCCTCAGTTATAGATTGGCCCTCCTGTAGTGATGAAGGGGATTTTGAAAACAGCAGAGAGCAGAAGAGGAGGTGAATGTTGTGTTAAAAACATGGTGAATGTCAGACTTGAATATGGAAAATGAGAAATGTTTGGAGCATATAGTGAGAGCTAAAGGGATATATTCTGAGGGGGCTTATTGGATAATTAGACACAAATGAAGCAAAAAAAAAATGGCAAGAAGTAGTTGGAACCTGAATATGTGACGCAAATAATGAAAACAAATACAACAGGAAAGTTTGCAACAAAACCCAAAACCAGGACAGAGAGATTAAAGAGGGAATGACAAGTATGTGAGAACAAAGGACACAGTGGTGGGAGCAGGAGTAAATGCAGGGAGAGTTAATGGCAGATGGTGTGTGGGAGTTGATTATAATCCAGCAGACCAATCACCTGCCCTGGATTGTAATGTGCAACACTTTGTCCCCGAGGTTCCTGCTCTGAAGAGTGCAGGTTGTGTCTGATCTATATAGCTGCTCTTCAGCGACATGAAAAGGCTTTCTGCTTGTGTCCCGGCTACAGTACGACATGAGAAGCACATTTATATGTGTGTCACTACATCTGCATGGAGATGTAGGGCTGCTTTATTCATAGATCTAGACCAGGAGTGTCCAACTCATTCTAGTTCAGGTTCCACATTCAACCCAGTGTGATCTCAAGTGAGCAGTAAAATCAAAACATAATAACCTATAAAAAACCATCATTCCAAATGTTTCCTTTGTTTTTGTTCAAAAAAAGTACATTCTGAAAATATTCACATTTAAGGAACTGTCTTTGTACAAAACATTATGAACAAACTGAAATATGTAAAGAAAAATAAGTTCAATTTCAACAGTTTCTCATTTCCGCATTACAACTTCCAGATCACAGTTTATCTACAAAGACACAAAACATTCAGTCACAGCTATCTGGAACTGAAAATGTATTTTACTTTTAAAAAGACAAAAAACAACAAAAACAAGACAAACTGAAATACAAAACAACAAAAAATGAGACAAACAACACAAAACAAAACAAAAAAGTGACAAAAAATTTGACAAAGTCACAAAGCGACAAAAAAATGGACAAAAAATGACAAAGGCGTGAAGCAAAACGACAAACGATGCAGAAAACAATGAATAAAGCAAAACACAAAATGACAAAAATGAGACAAAAAAACAAACACAAATCGATAAAAACGAGAAACAAAACGACAAAAACATGAGAAAAACGACAAAAGTCAGACAAAAGACAACAAAAACAAGACAAAATATTACCAAAATGAGACACAAACACAAGTGAGACAAAAAAGAAACACAAATCCACCAAAATGAGAAACAAAACAACAAGTCAGACAAAAAAAGACAAAGAACAGCAAAAACAAGACAAAATGTTACAAAAATGAGACACAAAATGACAAAAGAACAATGAAATGATCAAAACAATTTGTCAGGGTCTAGAAATGATTTTAAATTCATAGTTTTACAATTTTGCAATTTGCAGTTAATATAATGTACTGGTAATGTAATTTTTGTGGGCCGGATTGGACCCTCTGGAGGGCCGGTTTTAGCCCGCGGGCCGCATGTTGGACACCCCTGACAGACACAAATGGAGGGGGAGGATTTTATTTTAACTCCTTGTGAATAAAAAGCAGGTGCCCTTTAACATTTGGGTGGATTTTGTGTGCTCTGCGTACTTCATTGCATTAGATTACTGCCACAACATGGCCTCTTTTATCTGCACTGCTTAGGGAAAAAATAGGCTTTCAGTTGCCGGTTATGAAGATGCAATTTGCAATTCAGAGATGTTTGCGCCCCATGGCGGTAAGAAAATTAGAAATTTGGTTTCTGCCACGATCAACAGCACGTGTCGTTTTCCCCGCATCACATTTCCTCCCCTACCTGCATCTGCGTCACGTAGATGGGCTTGTTGATGAGGATCCACGTGGCCGTCTCGTAGCAGGGAGGGATGGTGATGGAGCCCTCGTAGGTGATGTAGCGGGTGGTGTCGGGGTACAGGTCGGCTATATTCAGGCCCATCAATAGGAACGCATCGTCTAGAGAGAGGGAGGGAGGGAAAATAACAGGGAGAAGAGGGTGTTCAGGTGACGCAGTGTGTTGTGAAAGGCTGTGAAAGACCCATTAGCAGGAACACACTGTCAAAGGAGAAATGAGGAGAGATGAATGCTGTGCTTGTGTGGGTCTGGACTTGTATTATTCATGTTGTAAAGACATAAATCTGTCCACACACTCACATTGTGGGACCTGTGAAAAACAAGTCCTCGTAAAGTTAATTTTTTACATTTTTGGTTCAAGCTTTTCACCTTGATAAGGAGAGGTAGTAATGAGACACGGAAAACATACGAATGGAACGAGCCGAACGTTTGGTCGGGTCGTCTGGGGGGTCTGAGGGGAAGAAACACATGAAGGGACGAGTCGAATATTCTGATTGTCCAACAAGGGGGAATCTGAGTATTCGGATCTCAGAATTTATATTCAGATACCACACTCACATTCACACCTACAGACAATTTAGAATCACCAATTAACCTCAGCATGTTTCTGGACTGTGGGAGGAAGCTGGAGAACCTGGAGAAAACCCACACATGTACAGGAGAACATGGAGACTCCATGCAGGAAGATCCCAGGAAGGCCGGGACATGATCATCTAGCTGCAAGGCGGCAGTACTAACCACCAACCACTGTGCAGCCCCCCTTGTTAACATAGAATGTTTTTTAAATTTTTGCTGGAAGATACATCTTGAGTGAAATAAATCAATGGCATGGCTGAGTGTTTCCACCTTGAAGACGCTCTCAGAAACATCGTCTTCAGACAGTCAGAGCTCCGTACATAACAAACCAAAGGAACCACTCCTGTCAATTTGCACAGCGGAGCTTTCTGTGTCATTACTCTTTCTGGGAAACAGCTTCTATTTCAACATGTATGGCTAAATTACTCCTACACGTTGCAGTGCAGAGTAGTTCCACAGAGTCGGCAGGGATGCTCGAGCCTCAACGAGAGGCGTGGTGGAGAGATGTTACATCCAGGCTATTTTAAAGCAGGTTTAGGTTCAGGTCACAGTTAGGAATGGAGTTAGGCACTTAGTTGTGACCATAAAGGTTAGGATTAAGAGCTATGGAATGCATTATGGAAATGAATTTCCTTCCACAGAGAACCCTACAAACAGTGTGTGTGGGTGTGTGCTTTGCTGTTTGTGAGGAACAAATTTGACTCACTGTTGTAAGAATTTTTCCCAGTTTAGGAAGAACTTTAACCCTTCTGTTGTCTGTATTTACTGGCACCAAAAAATATTGTTTTCTTGTCTGAAAAAAAATCCAAAAATTCAGCAAAAAAATTCCCCAAATTTCTGAAAATTTGCAAAACCTTCAGGAAGAAAATTCCAATAATTCCTTAAAAGTTTCCCTTAAAAATTTTGTTTAAAAAAAAAAAAAAAAAAATCCCCCAAATTTGGCAAGAAAATTCTTGTAAATATTTTCAAAAAATGAATAAAAATCTTCCAAAAAATTTGTAAAAATATCTAAAGTGATTCCACATATATCAGTAAAACTTCTAATATTTTCTTTAAGAACATTCACATAAAAATCCAGCGAATTTCACTGGATTTTGGTTGATTTTTTGTCAATGTTCTTAAGAAGCATTTTTAACATTTCTTTTTTGCCACCAAAAAATGTTCAGAAATTTCCCAAAAATGTAGAAAATGTGGATATCAGAAGTTTCACTGTGAAAGTATTATTTTTTTTTCACATTTTCAAATTTTAAAACAGGTCAATTTGACCCGCAGGACAACGCAAGGGTTAAAAATGTTCGGGTTTCTATTTTTTTTTTGTCTTTGTTTTTGATGGGAAATTGCATTTTGAAAAAAGAACAATGACAATATTGTGCACATATGAGTGGTACCCATCACTAACAATTGTTAGAACTGATGAATAAAGAATTAAAAAGAAAAAAAGACTTGATATTAGGGTAAAGGTTGTAAGTCTTGATTATAATGCGGTGCTGATGAGCATCCAAACAGCTGCACAGATGTGTAGTTGTTCTTATGAAACTACTAGTCCAGGAGATCTGCTTTGAAAAATGGAGAATCACCTCTAAGTTAGAGACTAACTGCTGATTCCCAGAGGCTAAACTGTTCCGTTTAGAAGTCAGAACTGGCATCTGGGTACCTGCAGAGTATTTATATAGTGTAGGTGTGAGTAACGCCCTCCTAAGTGACACAAACAAGTTCCTCTGTGTGTGTGTGTGTGTGTGTGTGTGTGTGTGTGTGTGTGTGTGGTTGAGTAGCTCTGCTATGTTTAGCCTCATTAACAAGCAGGGAATCCTCCAGAGGGAAATACATCTTCACAGCAGAGGCTGGAAAACACATTTTAGCAATGTAGCACTGATTTGTATGCAATTAGGAATGAATTCTTTCTGAGGGAAGACACCAGACACCGTCAGGGTGCGAGTGTTGTCTTGTTTCAGTAGATAGAACAGGAGAGTTGACTGGATCTCAGGAACTAGTGCCAGCAGTGCCAGCTGTCACAGACATGTTAGCAGCAGTTAATGTACACGTCAGTCAGAGGTTAAACTCTCACACTGGAAAAAAAATGCCTCTCTCAAAACAAGGAAAAAAACTTATTTCAAGGAACTTTTACTTTTACAGGCACCAAAAAATATTGTTTCCTTGTCTGAAAAAAAACAGCAAAAAAATCCCCAAATCTCTGAAAATTTGCAAAACCTTCAGGAAGAAAATTCCAATAATTCCTTAAAAAAATTCCCTTAAGTTTTATTTTGAGTAAATGATTTTTACTCATTTTCTGAAAATATTTACAAGAATTTTCTTGCCAAATTTGGAGAATTTTTTAAAATAAAAGTTAAAGAAATTTTTTAAGGAATTATTGGAGTTTTCCTCGTGAAGGTTTTGCAAATTTTCAGAAATTTGGGGATTTTTTTGCTGATTTTTTTTCAGACAAGTAACAATATTTTTTGGTGCCCGTAAATGATGACAACAGGAGGGTTAACTGATGTGACGAGCCGTGTGCGTGTGCGTGTGAACACGTGTGTGCCAGGATGTGAAATTAACTTTTTTAGCCACTGACAGATATGTCCAAATATGATTCATTCAGTAGTAAATGATGATTTAGTGCCTTAAATCTACCAACCATTTCATGTTAAACCAGTATCTGGCTGCTGCTAGTTTCCCACCGTGGTGTACCAAGAATTAGTTTAGGAATAAATATTGTCAATTACAATGTTGAAACATGTTCTAATAGCTGAAAAAAAGGCAACTTTTTAGCAATTGTCACTGTCTCCCGCAATTTTGTCGCAACAAATACGTTTAAAACATCGCAACTCACATCGTAATTTTTTAGAAAAGCTGCCAAGAATTCAGGCATTTTAGGGACGCAAGAATCTGGAAAAACACCCACAAAATCCTGGAGGGACTGAATAGAGCATCTGGTGGAATACAATAAAGGTGCATGTGTGAGTTTCATCTTTCCTCTTGTAAAGTCAAGTTACTAAACCATTGCAGATTTTATATAGAGAGCTGTGACAGCCAATGAGGAGCCTGTCTGACATGACAGTGGACAGCACACCATCCAACGGCGTGGTAGGTTCTAAAGACTTCCTGTAGTCCAAGAACCTGATACAGTCCTGTACATGTTCAAAGGAGAATTAGCTTGTCTAGAGACTAAACACCCAGACAGTGTGTGTGTGTGTGTGTGTGTGTGTGTGTGTGTGTGTGTGTGTGTGTGTGTGTGTGTGTGTCTTACGTTTGTAGTTAATTCTGGTGATGGTGTCTCTATTGAGCATGCGGTTGAGGAAGGCGTTGGAGTTTTCAGAGAGCTGAGAGATGACAAAGAGGGAGGAGGATCAAATATTCATCACATTTCACAATTTAATGGACACACACACGCACACAGACACACACACATGCACGCACACACACGCACACAGACACACACACATGCACACACACACACGCACGCACGCACGCACGCACGCGCGCGCGCGCGCGCACGCACGCACGCACGCACACACGCACACGCACACGCACACACACACGCACACACACACACACACACACACACACACATCCAATACAGTAAAACACAAGCAGCTAGTTTTTTCCCACCCTTGCAATCTAGATAATGACAATCCAAAATCCGCAACAGGGAGGTTCTACTTTGAATCCATCATACGTTATACAATCAGTGAGTTAAACTACTTCACAGATACATTCGTTACGTGTGCTGGGTTCAGACTAAACAATATTTCTGTCTGATGGAGTGCTTAGAATAGATTAAAGTCATAAAATCTTGCTCTGACTTCACAAACGCATGGCTGACTAAAGCAGGGGTGTCCAACATGAGGCCCGTGGGCCAAAAGTGGTCCTCCAGAGGGTCCAATCCGACCCTCGAAGTGTAAAAATTCCAGAGAAGACATTAACTGCAGATTGTAAATTAGTAAAACTATAAATTGAAAATAATTTCTAGACCATTACAAGTTGTTTTGATCAGAAAGTAAAATACCAGATTGTTCTTTTGTCATTTTGTGTCTCATTTTTGTAATATTTTTGTCTTGTTTTTGTTGCTTTTTTGTCTGACTTTTGTCATTTGTCTCATGCTTTTGTCATTTAGTTTCTCATTTTTGTTGTTTTGTGTTTCCTGTTTGTCTCGCTTGTGTTGTAAGTCGACTTTTTTGGTTGCTTTGTTTCTCGCTTTTGTCATTTTTGGTCTCGTTATTGTCATATGTCCATTTCTTTGTCACTTTGTAACTTTTTTGTCTAATTTTTTTGTCTCTTTTTTGTTTTGTTTCATGTCGTTTGTTTCATTTTTGGTCGTTTTGTGTCTCATTTTGTTGCTTTGTGTCTGATTTTTGGAATATTTTGTCTCGTTTTTGTTGTTTTTTTTCTGACTTTTGTCATTTTGATCATAAAGTAAAATCCTCTATCATTCAGGTCCAGATAGCTGTGACTAAATGTTGTGCTCCTTTGTAGACACTCTGTGATCTGGAAGTTGTAATATGGAAACGATAAACTGAAATTGAATTTATTTTTCTTCAGAAATTTCAGGTTGCTCATAACATTTTGTTAAAAAAAAAAAAAAAAAATTAAATGTGAACATTTTCAGAACGTACTTTTTTTCACTAAAACAAAGGAAACATCAGGAGTTGTGGTTATTTATAGGTTATAAAGCTGTGATTTTACTGGTCTGGTCCATTTGAGATCAAATTGGACTGAATGCGGCCCCTGAACTAAAATAAGTTTGACACCTCTGGACTAAAGGTTGATTGTCATAACCAATAACCACTGACTAATTACCAGAAACCTGAATATAACCAAACTTTTTTTTTTAATTAAAATAAAATTCTCATCCTATTGGTTGCCCTCCACTAATTTTCAGCCCCACTGCCTACATCTTTCTGATCAGACTTTTCTTAGTGCAGATATTGAATAGTCTGAGCCCAGCATTAATCCCTTCTTGTCTCTTCCACCCCCAGTAGGACATGCAGACCTTTATAAAGATGGAGACCACAGCGACGCCATGAGGACTCTTAGCTGCCTCGGTGTAGTTGGTGTACAGATCCTGGTTGTAATGGATCAGCTGGACCTGAAAGAGAGACACAATGATGTAGAGCGTTTCAGGTTAAACTAGAGCAATTCCAGCAAAAACTGCAACTCCAGGATTTTGTTCTCAGGATCGTTTCACTCAATAAAGACTAAGTCAAAAAGCTGAAACACAGTTTATTGAAAAGACATTTGTACAGCAGCTTGCTGCATTTTCTACCGTCCAGCTTTGGGAAATCTTTGAACATTTTTTGGTGGAAAAAAGAAATGTTAAAAATGTTTCTTAAGAACATTCACATAAAAATGTACCAAAATCCAGCGAATTTCACTGGATTTTGGTTGATTTTTATGTGAATGTTCTTAAAGAAAATATCCGAAGTTTTACTGATATATATGGAATCACTTTAGATATTTTTGGGATTTTTTTGGAAGATTTTTACTAATTTTTGAAAATATTTACAAGAATTTTCTTGCCAAATTTGGGGGATTATTTTTAAAATAAAACTTTTAATGGAAACTTTTAAGGAATTATTGAAATTTTCTTCTTGAAGGTTTTGCAAATTTTCAGAAATTTGGGGAATTTTTTGCCGAATTTTTGGATTGTTTTCAGACAAGGAAACAATATTTTTTGGTGCCCGTAAATGAAGACAACAGGAGGGTTAAATAAATGTTGCCTTTTAACCAGCCCCTCCAGCCTCCAACCTTCTTTTCACCCATCTTCCTATCTCCTATCTGGGTTGTTAAAAGAAGAACAAGGTACCTCAGGTAACCTTCTACTTTGCTATCATTCCAGTTGCTCTTCCCAAGAAATTCCAGGTCTCTCTCAGACCAGATCACTAATGTCAGGCCTCCATAGTGTCTGGAGTCAATCCCAGGTCTCCACCCAGTTGGATGTGTCTGGAAAAACTTTAAATGTATGTGTGATGTCTGATGTTCGACTGGTTCTACCCTGAGGGCCTTCTGGATGTCTGAGCTCCAGCCATTCTATAACGGAAATTAATTTTGACCGCCTGCATTCACGATGCCATTCTTTTGATCACTAGCTGTAACTCATTACCATCGGTGAAGGCTGAACGTAGACTGAAGTCAAGGCAAGAGTTGCGCCTTCAGGCTGAGCTTCCACTTCAACATGAAAGCCTAGTACAGCCCCTGCTTTACTGCAGCTTCAACGACAGATTCCAAGGTCTTCACATGTCTCCTGGGCTCTGAGAGAATCAGATCTGACCAGGGACCTCAGTGGGACCAGGTCTAGGTCACACTCGGCCTAATTGGGTCACTCTGCCGTGACGCCGGTGTTCTCGTGTTTTGGACGGGTGTTTTCAGGTCAATTCAGAGTGGATTTTGGCTTTTGAAATTTAATTCATGCATGTTCAGGTTCACCCAGGATTTTCACAGGGTTGTAACATCCATCATCCTGCTATTTTGTAGTAGAGTGCTGGCCTCAGACATTTTTCATCACAGGGATGTTGGAGCTGTAAATGGACTGCACTCACAGCGCTCTGACTTTCATTCACCCATTCACACTCAGTCACACCGAGGCTCTGGCCTGGCCATCAGGACACGTGGCCAGATGGAGCCAGTAATCAAACCACCAACTCTGTGATTACTGTCATGAACTACTCACTGTACCTCTTGAGCTACAGCCACCCAAATCCAAAATTAACCCAGAATGTTTAGCCCCATTTTCCAGAGTCCCCTGTTAGCACGCTTCATAAATTCAGGCTTGTCGTCTTGTAGCCACAGCTCTTCAGCCGGAAAGTTGTGGTTCTCTTGCTCTGCCCAGTGACTCAGTCGGTGAGATTACTTCTCCCTCCACAACATCTCAGACAGAAGCACAATCACAAACTCAATTTGCATAGCAAGACTGAGAACTCAGAAGTCTACAGCTCCCTTTTAAAATCTCAGCATGTCTCCCTGGACAGCGCGGATTTACAAAACAAATGTAATATTGTGATCACTGTCTGGTTAGACAGAAAAGCTCAGGGACTCTCCACGGAGCACCGAACCGCACGGAAACAAAAAAACATTAGCTTTTACAATTTTGGCAACTAGGTTTGAATTCCCTTCAAGATGGATTACAAGCTCAGGGATGAGCTTGTAATCCACCTTGAAGGGAACAGAACTGCCACATCTGAAAAAAGTTTACCTCTAAAAGAGAGATAACTCTATCACAATAACTTCCTGTGTGAGCCTCTTGGGTGTGTGACTTTTGCTGTTTGAAGTGCGTATTTGTACGTCGGCTCCATTTTTAATAATTTAACTCATTCATCAAACAAACAGTCAAACTGGATCTCATTTTCCTTCATCAGATGGGATCATTTTCTGTATTTCTCAGGTTCAGCTTTTAGTTTCAAACTGACAATCCCACTTGAGAATTAGTCTTAATGTCTCTGGGTCCTGAAAAATAATAATAAACTGATAAACAGCTGCATTAACAGTGGATCTGTGACTCCTCAGAGCAGAGTTTAAAGCTGTGACGACTCCAGAAAGGAGTTTAGTTTTCTGTGTGTTTCAGCTGAATGTTAATTTGATCTGAAGGGCTGCATAATGGGACTGCTTCTGCTGATGTTTTTGTGTTTGTTTTAAAGCCTCGTAGTTCCAGAAATGTTTATCTCAGATGTTTTTAAGATGGAGAAGGTTCAGTTTAATGGACGGTTAATACCCTTTAAAGGAGATGAGATGATATCATTGTGCATTGTTTGTCTGTGTGTTGCCATGAGTTCTCTGCTCTCGTATCGACCTACCTCTCCAGGAAAGCCTTGCCCATTCAGGAGGTGCTCTGACCCGTGAGAGTCTTCGCTCCCGAAGTGGAGGCGGATCTCCTCCAGCCGGTAGCTGTAACCCAGCGGGCCCCCAGAGATGTTCACCAGGTGGGCTTTATCCGGTCGCAAGGACACGTGCTTCCCTGTGTTGTACATGGTCCCGCCCATCTACAGAGAAACAGACAGAGAGGGGTGTTAATGATATAAACACAAACTCAGACTTTGTAACCGTGCATTGCCAGCGCACACCAGAGTGGAAAAATAACCGATCAACCAAGATCAACACAAGGAGCCTATGTGATTTCAACTGTTGTATATTTCAAGAAAGAAACTGCTCTGTTTGATCAGAGTGCACAAATAACTAGTAGTATCTAGCAATCTGAACACAGAACTGGATTTTAACCCTCCTGTTGTCTTCATTTACGGGCACCAAAAAATATTGTTTCCTTGTCTGAAAAAAAAAATCCAAAAATTCAGCAAAAAAATTCCCCAAATATCTGAAAATTTGCAAAACCTTCAGGAAGAAAATTCCAATAATTCCTCAAAAGTTTCCCTTAAAAGTTCTATTTAAAAAAAAAAAATCACCCAAATTTGGCAAGAAAAGTCTTGTAAATATTTTCAAAAAATTAGTAAAAATGTTCCAAAAAATCCTAAAAATATCTAAAGTAATTCCATATATATCAGTAAAATTTGTAATATTTTCTTTAAGAACATTCACATAAAACTCAACCAAAATCAAGTGAAATTCGCTGGATTTTGGTTGATTTTTTTTGTGAATGTTCTTAAGAAACATTTTTAACATTTCTTTTTTCCCACCAAAAAATGTTTAAAGATTCCTCAAAAATGTTGCAAATGTGGACATCAGAAGTTTCACTGTGAAAACATATATTTTTTCCACATTTTCAAACTTTAAAAACGAGTCAGTTTTGACCCGCAGGACGACACGAGGGTTAATAAGGTGGTGGATTGTTTTTGTGCAGAAACTGGTCAGGAGGAAACACTAGCAGTCAAACCGTTTGACTGTTAAATCCACGCCAGCAGCTGCTTTACTTAACTTAGCACAACACTGGAAGACGGGCAGCGCTAGCAGCAGGCATGCCTCCGTCTGAAGGGATAATTCAACTGAGCAGCTTCTCTAAAATTCATTAATTTACCAGTAACACCTCATTAGAGCTGCTGGCTGTTATTGCTGCTAAATGGATATTGCGATGGTTTGTCAGGCCCTGTGATAAATGCTTCGGTGTAATCAGGCTAACATAAGTTTTAGTGTGTTTCTTGGTGACGGCTCACGGAGGCAGCAGAGTGATGGCTTTAGACGGAAAATGAATTATGTTGTCACACTTGAAATAATACCGAGAAAACAATCACACAGCTGCATGACTCTCTGTTCTTGATCCCCTGTAGCTGATTAATAATTCTAATTAAGGCCTGTATTGACGGTTTGATATGAGCGTGTTTTTGCCTGCATGCAGTGCAGTTATTTTACACTTTTGCCTTTTATCCATTGTCTTCCGTCTATCGGTAAACTGCCACAATCTCACACATGCCAACATTAATAATACAATAAGAAGAATGATAGCAGCTGCAGGAGAACAGGTTTTTTACTCTGTGTATGCCAACATTAATATAGGTTTCTGCTATCAAATCGAAGATAGCTTCAAGTAAAACCCAGAGGACACATCTAAAGCTACGTATAAGATGAGTTTATTACTGTAACACAGGAGACACATCTACACACTGAAATGAAGCTGCCAGAGCTAAATTTATTGCAATAAAATATCAGGAAATACAGCAAAGGTATCAGTCACATCCTCAGCTCAATCCAAGCCACTTGAGTCGTACGCCATCCACTAAATAAAAGGTTTTTAGCCATGCTGGCTGGAAGTCGGTCCACCACTTTGCTACAGGCTGAAACAATCCAACAACCATTAGATGGATTGCTGTGAATTTCCTTCATTGTCCCAATGAATCATATTTAACTCGGGTGATCTCCAGCATCACTTATCCAATGATATAGCTCTCCATTTGCTCCATAAATTGGTTCAGTGGGAAAAACTTTGGTAATCCTTTGACTGCTTGTGCTAGCAGACGTCTAGAGCTGCAAGTGGAGATTTGAAAACTGCAAACTTGCAACTTGCGTGAGTAGTTTTTTCATATTCTTTAATGAAGCAGCACTTGCAATAAAGCATAATAAGATTTTCTACCATGAACATATTTCTAAGTGAAACATATGCTGCTTATGGATTCTTTTACAGTAAGTGACTTAATGAGCCCTTGTTATTTTTAACATGGGTAATCCCATCGCCCCCAGCTGTAGCAGCACCATGGCCCAGTTCCTGAACGCTACTAGCTTTGTCTACGGGCAAAATGCTGAATGGAACCAGTAATTTGTGTCGGGATGTGTGACAGGGTTTGCTGGGACTTCTTTAATTTTAATGCTTTTTTATGGAGGCTTCAGTGAGCCGACTTTCTCAGCTTAATTATGGAACAAGAGGATCGTTCTGCTTCGCCTGTTCACTCCGTATATTAATGTTATGTTATGCTGAGTTATATAACCAGAGCGAGCAGCGATGTATGCTGCATGCACGACAAAATAGTGCCACTGGTTGGTCGGTTCTGTGTATATCTCTTCATATACTGTAAATGACAGAAGTATTAATTAGGCTCATAAAACTGTCTGTTTAATTCAGATAATATGCAAAGAGCCCATTAACTTATTTTGAGTTTTCTATGGTCTTCTTGAAGTGTGAATAAGAAAGAATATGTTAATGAAATCTATTTATTTATTCAGCAGTTCTGTGTAAAGCTGAGCTCTAATGGGCCCTGGCTTGAGTAACAGCCAACCAAATAAGACACAGTATTTCCCACTTTCTTGTCCTCCCTCACCTCCAGTCTCTACTGTCTTCCTGTCAGATCAGGTCTCATAGGGAGGCGTTCAGGGACCACGTTCACCCCGGATGAACTCTGTGCTTCTGCCTCCTGTCCTCCTCCCTCCCCTCCAGTTACAGCTTGACAGAAATTAACATAATTCGCTGCTACTCATCATTACAGTGGCTCCTTTGTGTATGGTTGCCAATCAGTGACAGAGAGTAATAGAACAAAGAACAAAAGGTGGTTGAATCAAGGGATCTGGCAGAGAGATGCAAACAGCAAAGGTTTGACAACAAAAGGTAAGAGGGAGGTCTGACAGACAGTAATACATGACAAGAGACAAAAGAACTGTGGATAACCGTTGGAAATGGAATGCAGGAGTGACACATGAAATTAGACAGTATCTGAAGCGAAAGGTGTGCTATTTTCTTTATCAACTGGTTATTTCCAGGACACAATTCTATAAAGATCTTTTAACCTTCGTGTCGTCCTGCGGGTCAAATTAACCCGTTTTAAAGTTGGAAAATCTGGAAAAAAATATATTTTCACAGTGAAACTTCCACATTTTCAACATTTTTGGGAAATCTCTGAACATTTTTTGGTGGAAAAAAAAGAAATGTTGAAAATGTTTCTTAAGAACATTCACAAAAAAATCAACCAAAATTTCGCTGGATTTTGGTTGATTTTTAAGTGAATGTTCTTAAAGAAAATATTAGAAGTTTCACTGATATATATGTAATCACTTTAGATATTTTTCTGGGAAATGAGGACAACAGGAGGGTTAATACTTTGGTTTAGTGAAATAGCATCGAATTTCTGATGAAATCGAAGCAGAAAATGGATCTAAATAACACATCCTTCCAAACCAAACCAATGAAAGACTATTTTATCCTCCTTCTCCCCTGCCTACCACTGCAGCTGTATAAACCTCTCCAGGCCTCGGAATATTCTATCACAGAAAACCGTGGATGTCACTATAGATGCAAATCCCATATTATTCTGTACAAGGCTGAGTGTATCTTCAGAGTGATCCCTAACTGTGTCTCCGTCTGCATCCCTTTGCATTCATTCAAGGGTAGCTGTCCTTGTGTCTTGCTTTTGTCCCGTGACCGAGAACAAATTCCTGTCTTTTTTTTACCGTGTACGGCAAATAAAGTGATTCTGTTTGCGTGGCTTAAAACCGCTTTCCTGTTGCTTACGTGGCCCCAGAGCTGTATGTTGTCAGCTCCTCACAACGCCTCTGGCAGCACATAAACCATTAATGCTCTTTACCCGCATGCCAGCCATATTCATCATACATATTATATGACATTGCAGCATTCACATATTCATTACTGCTGTTTGTATATAATAAATGAGGAGAAAGCACTCAGCCTCAGTTTAATTGTGACATGCCACTGCTGGGGTACTATGAAATTAAACAATTACTCACCAGCCTGGAATCTATTCACAGCATAATCCTAAAAGAAAGGCTCAACATTATTTTAAAAGAGGCGAAGGATTTAGAATCTAAAAACGAATGGATGATTTTCACTCTTCCAGTCAACAGGTTTGGTTACAGAAACCACAGAGACTAAGCACTTTCCTTTCACATGCTGTCCCACAGTACAGATACTTGGACCTTACGCAGGAACATTTGCACATTCTAATCTTAAATGTCTCCTGGTTTATTTTTTCTAAGAGGCTTGATCGTTTTAGTGGTCTAAGTTTTTTGCTTCTTTCCAGCTGAACAACATCTTATTTGTTCAATAGCAAGTGCATGTTTTCATCATCAACATTTGCTAAATAGAAGATGCCTGTACTGGAACAAGACTGGAAATGATGCAAAAATTCAACAGGCACCATTTCGTTAAAGATTAGAGCGGGTCGTATATTCACTGAGGAATCCTTTTAACCCTCGTGTCGTCCTGCGGGTCAAATTGACCCGTTTTAAAGTTTGAAAATGTGGAAAAAAATATAGATTTTCACAGTGAAACTTCTGATGTCCACATTTTCAACATTTTTGGGAAATCTTTGAACATTTTTTGGTGAGAAAAAAGAAATGTTAAAAATGTTTCTTAAGAACATTCACAAAAAATTCAACCAAAATCCAGCGAAATTCGCTGGATTTTGGTTGATTTTATTGTGAATGTTCTTAAAGAAAGAAGTTTTACTGATATATATATATGTAATCACTTTCGATATTTTTAGGATTTTTTTGGAAGAGTTTTGCTCATTTTTTGAAAATATTTACAAGAATTTTCTTGCCAAATTTGGGGATTTAAAAAAAATTTTTTAAGGGAAACTTTTAAGGAATTATTGGAATTTTCTTCCAGAAGGTTTTGCAAATTTTCAAAAAATTTGGGGAATTTTTTTCTGATTTTTTTGATTTTTTCAGACAAGGAAACAATGTTTTTGGTGCCCATAAATGAGGACAACAGGAGGGTTAATCTTACTGTTATTAAAATGGGGGCAGGCGGGCATTAGTTGTGCTTCATTTCTGTTGTTTCAAAGTGACATCCGAGTGGCAGTAGGTTGAACAGGTCATTCCAGATGTGCCTCTACCCAGCCACACTTTCCAGCTCCTCCTGGGATCCTGAGGCGTTCCAAGGCCACATGAGATATGTAATCCCTCCAGCAAGTTCTTGGTCTACCCCGGCATCTCCCCATGCCTTGAAAACCTCCAAAGGAAGTCACCCAGGCGTCCTAATCAGATGCTCGAACCACCTCAACTGGCTCCTTTCGACATGTCCAAACTCCTCACCCCATCTCTAAGAATGAGCTCAGCCACCCAACAGCAATCCGTAACTGATCGAGTTGCAACTGAGAATTTCCAGAACATATTCAAAAACGTCCATGTCACTGACTTATTATCATAAGAATGTTTACTGTATTT
Organism: Amphiprion ocellaris; assembly: GCF_022539595.1. Taxonomy (NCBI): domain Eukaryota; kingdom Metazoa; phylum Chordata; class Actinopteri; family Pomacentridae; genus Amphiprion; species Amphiprion ocellaris. Next base: position 2,229,989 of record NC_072784.1, on the reverse strand, counting down.
TCTCAGATAAAAACTATTAGTCTCTGGGAGCTGACATGAACAAACGACAGCCAGGTCCCAATTACAGATTGGGGAAAAAACGAGTGGATAAAGTCTTCCTAAGGCTTTATTAATTCAACAATATAATGCTTTTTCCAACACTTCGTTGATTAAAACCGGCACAATGGCGCCGTTTGATTCATTAGTGCTGAGCCACTCTGTTTTGTCGCCCTTTAATCCCATCCGGCTGTTGTTTCATATGGTTTGCCCTCAAATGTTTCACAATAAAAGCCTTGTTTATAAATGAAGGATTTCTGTACACTGAAACGCTAAAGGGCTTTTAATATGAAGCGTGTGGTTCAAAATGAGGTTTCGTATTAATATATGACCAATTATACTTATCAAACTGAGGGAATTAGAAATGAAAGCCTGCCTCTAATATAAGACTAATTAAGGCCTGGAACCTTCTGCAGCTGAGAAAAAGAAAAGGCTTTTCGCAGCTCTTCCTAATTGACACTTTTGATTTGATGGAAGTAAAAATGTCAGTTTTTGTTGGACTTTTGTATCTCAAACTGGTCTGTTGATGTGGACAAAGTGGCGTACTGTATTTCAACACTTCAAAGGTGTCTCTGATCTACCAAGCTCAAGGTTCTTCAGTTTAGCCTCACAGTTGTGGAGCTGTTGCTGAATTTCGGGATGTTTTGCTGGTTGGAAATTTTTCTAAAAAATTGCCTAGGGCTTACGGGATTAATATTAATTAGGAGTAAGGAACAGCTCCTAACAAATATAGGGGTATATCACTCCAAACTCCAGGGCTTCTAAATTGTTTTTTTCCATGAGTGTTTCACAGAACATTTTAGCAATAAAATAAGAGACCTGAGACCTGCATGAAATCAGCAGTAGCAGCTGCTGGAAATGGATGTTGTTCCAGCAGTATTTTGCTGAGTGCAGTGATAGCAAGCTGCTATTAAAAATGTAGTTGCTCTTTATTGATGAACTTGGACTATCTCAGCTGTTTGTTGGAATAATTAAGCAAACAAACGGCACGACACGGAGCTCATAACTGGCAGTATACAAAGAACATCACTTACATAAAGCTGGTTTCACGGCTAATGCTGGATTTCCAGGTAAAACTGACGCTGTCTGTAGTATTACCCAATTAAATATTTACATACATACGATATACGTAACAAGGGAGTCCATTAATCCAGCTATTTTAATCTAACCCATCAGTTTCCTTAGTTTTCAATAGGTTTAACCCCCGTGTTGTCCTGTGGGTCAAAATTGATCTGGTTTAAAGTTTGAAAATGTGGGGAAAAAAAATTCACAGTGAAACTTCTGATGTCCACATTTTCAACATTTTTGGGAAATTTTTTAACATTAAATCCAGCAAAATTCGCTGGATTTTGGTTGATTTTTATGTGAATGTTCTTTAAGAAAATATCAGAAGTTTTACTGATATATATGGAATCACTTTAGATATTTTTAGGACTTTTTAAAAAGATTTTTACTTATTTTTTGAAAATATTTACAAGAATTTTCTTGCCAAATATGGGGGACTTTTTAAAAAAAAATAAAATAAAACTTTTAAGGGAAACTTTTAAGGAATTATTGGAATTTTCTTCCTGAAGGTTTTGCAAATTTTCAGAAATTTGAGGAATGTTCTTGCTGAATTTTGGGATATTTTTCAGACAAGGAAACAATATTTTTTGGTGCCTGTAAATGAAGACAACAGGAGGGTTAATCCAGCTATTTTAATCTAACCTATTTCCTTAGCTTTCAAGAGGTTTAACTCAGCTCTTTGTTTCTAAAACAAGCAGCTTTGTGAGAAGTTTTTCGGAGAGAAAATTCTGTTCTGTTTTAGGAATTTAAAATAATTATAACTCTTTTAAGTCGAGGTCAACGTTTAAAAATTCTGATCTGCAAATTTGTCGATTTGTGAGTGAAAGAAGCTGTTGGTTCTGTAATTGTTTTCTCAATTCTCTTCTTTTCCCTTATTTCATTTTTTTCTTTGAATGATATCCTCCGTATCACGCTGCTTAAAAAATGCAGGGACTTTTTTGGATAATTTACCAGCGTGAAAGAACATTATGCTTTACCCTTCAGTTTGGCATGACGTACAGAACTAATATTATAATACTGATGAGTCACTGCTGCTAGGGAGAAAAACCAGTGAGGGGAGGCGTGTGACAGTGGCTGGGATTTCCATATGCTTTGTCATTACTGCTGGAAAGAAAACGCAGCTCCGTAGTTGTTGAATTTACCAGATTTTGACCCAGGATTTAAAAGTGAACTCACTTAAGCTGTGGATTGTGTTTTCAGTAACAGCATGGGAGTCAAAGTTTATGTTCACGTGTTTAGATTTTTAATTTTTGCAAGTGAATACATTTTAATTTTGTCAAATTGTTGTTGTGCTCTGATATAATTATGTGGAGATTTTAATGCCAATCCAAGCTGCAGAGCTGCTCCGTCTGTGAGTCACACAACTTTGTCCATTTCAAAAATAAATTAGGCATTTACTCTCTGAGCCAGGATTGCCGAAAAAGCTCTTCCCACTTTTTAATTCTGCTAAAGTGAAACCAAAACTTTCAGGTTCAGTTCCAGAAGTCAGAAAACTTAATTTGAAATCCCAGGGACATTTGCAACTATGCTAATATAAAATTGAAAACACGAAAACACTGCTTTCTGGAAGGATTCAGCAGTCACCATTTCCCAGAAGCCTCGGACATTCGTGGGCCAAACATCATGGATCAACAGAAGAGGAGAGTTTGAGAGAGTCGAGGGGCCCCGGAAAGCTTAGACATGCCTGTAATACCGGCAGGAATGGATGGCGGACACGTTTTAAAACAGCAGAGATTAAAGAAAAAGTGTTTCATGGCTACTTGGACACGTTGTGATGCCATACAGACCTAACCTGTTCATGGGAGCTTCAGCTTTTCTTTGGTCACAAAACTATTAACCATCACAGGTGTTTGGGTTTCTAATAGCAACTGCTGGTGATGGTTTTTATACAATAATGGAAAGTAAACACCAGTAACCAGCTTAAATTTTTTTCACAAACTGCAATGAAAGAAAGCATTTTTAGACAGTAAAGTGTAAGCACTGAGCTACAGAAGCTAGCCCAGACGCGATGCCAGGACATTGGCTCTTTTTAGTGGGTTGTCTGATAGTGTTGACCTCTGAGGAAAGAGCTGACAAAATGCTGAAAAGAGCTGGAAAGTCCAAAATGGACTTAGTTACAGTGTTGCACCACTTTAATTTAACCTCCTGCCTCCGAGAACTTTTAAAACTCTTTATATTAGTGAGAACCAGTGGCTTGGGGAGGGGTGAATACCTGAATGCAGAAAAATAGACAGAATTAGGAATATTATGGTGACTAGGAGGCTCTAGCTGAGGAGCATGTTAGTTCACCAGTTCATCGGCTGCATCTGCATCACAGATTACATTACAGAAGACGTGTTGATTAATTTTAATCTGGCACCTTCTAGTGTGACCAGGGTTGTGTTCGAAGAGCCACAAAAAGTAATCCTTAGGTCTTTTCCTGAAAACCTTTCTTTGATTGAAAGTGTCAAGGAAAGGTTTGAGGAACAATTCATGAACTGCACTTCCACTGAGCTATATAATGTCAACATGACACATGTTGTTGACGTAGATCTGCTGCTTTCAATGCACACATTGACTCATAGGATGGCATTATGTAGCTTCTTTTATAAATGGTGAACAGTACATCCTATGATAAAGCAGGCACTGGGGCCACTATCTTTGGCTGCCACGTAGATACTTCAAGGTCATCTGACTTGGTTAGAAACCTTCCTGAGCAAAGAAAAAACAGGTTTATGTTTTTCCACTGTGGAAAAAGGCAGGCTACCAGTATACCTGTACAGGCCAGGACCACTTGTGGATTTGCTTTAACCCTCGTGTTGTCTTTGGGTCTAAAATGACCCGGCTGCTGTGTTTAATAGCACAGAAAAACATCTAAATGACCTTTTTTCAACCTTTTTTCGATGATTTTTCCTAAGTGACAGTCTTATTATGGTTGTAGGTTTTGCGCTTTGTGGATGGGAGAAATTTTGTAGTTGAGTTTTGTAGTTTTCAACTGCATTGGACAAGTATACAGTACATTGTTGTTTCCCTACAAAAAATGCACATTTCCGGTACTTTCTTAAACATAGAGGTACTATCTCTTACTAAACAAATAATGTTTACACCTATACAGTACCTTTACCAGCAATAATAATGATAATAAACCTCTACTTTAGTAAAGAAAACAGTCATAACGTGTGATGTAATGAAAACGAGGGGTGTCCACTGATTAAATCCAGTCTTTCTGTCCTCTGAAGAGCAAAAAACCCAGATATTCACAAAGTGTGTGATGCATGACAGGTTGGTTCTTCATGTAAAATAGATTTTGGGTTGAAAATTCAATTAAGCTGCTTTATTTTAGAGGCTCAGGGGTGTCAAACTCATTTTAGTTCAAGTTCCATATTCAGCCCAATTTGATCTCAAGTGGGCCAGACCAGTAAAATCACAGCACAAAAACATGTAAATGTTCACATTTACAGAATTATCTTTTTACAAAACATTATGAACAACCTGACAATTCTTAAGTAAAATGAATTCAATTTCAACAACATTATTCCTCATTTACACATTAGTGTGAGTGTCTACAAAGGTACAAAACATTTAGTCTCAGGTATCTGGAACTCAGCGATGAAGTATTTTATTTTATGATGAAAACGACAAAAATCAGACAAAAAAAGCAACAAAAAAAGACAAAAAATTACAAAAATGAGACACAAAATGACAAAAAACAAGACAAACAAGATGAAACAAAACAAAAAAGAGACCAAAAATTAGACAAAAAACTTATGAAGCGACAAAAAAACTGACAACTGACATAACGGAGACAAAAAATGACAAATGTCAGAAACAAAACAACAAAAAATAGACAAACAACGAATAAAGCAAAACACAAAATGACAAGAAAAAGACAAAAAACACAAGCGAGACAAAAAAGGAAACACAAAATGACAAAAACTATGAAAAAAACAAAAACTGAGACAAACGACAAAGACAAAAACAACAAAACCGAGACAAAATATTACAAAAATGAGGCTCAAAATGACAAAAGATCAATCTAGTATTTTACTTTATGATCAAACCAACTTTTCATGATGAAGATTTAAAAAAAAAAAAAATATATATATATAGTTTTACTAATTTACAATCTGTAGGTAACGTCTTCTCTGTTTTTTTTTTTTACACTTTGAGGGCCGGATTGGACCCTCTGGAGGGCCGCTTTTGGCCCACGGGCGTCATGTTGGACACCCCTGTTTTAGAGCTCAGTGGATGCGGGTCACAAGGGAAGTGTTCAGGACGTTAAGACAACATGAGGGTGAAGTGCTTGAGGATTATATTTGTGTGTTGTTTCCTTCTTACACTGTGTTGTGTTTCTTTCATATCTTGCCTCTGTCTCATGTAAAACACTTTGTGTTGCCTTGTTATGGCAAGATGCTACACAAATAAGTCTGCCTTGCCTGACAAAAAACCTCATCAGGAAACCTTTGAATGGTACAAGAGGTCTTCAGTGCTAGTTCATTTCATGTGAGAACAAATCTGTACATATGAAAGGATTCTTGTATGAGCCTCAAATGGGAGAAAAAAGTAGCAGCTTTAATAAAGAACAGACAGATGAAAGCTATATTGGTGAAACAGCTAAATAAACACACGGCTCATTTCATTTTCTGAAGGTTGCTGCTTTTCACAATAATTCTGAAAGCTCTGAAGTTCCAGCGGAGGAGCAGCTGCTGGTGCAGATGAGCTGCACACAAGCAAAGATCTCAAGTGATTTCCACATCTTTTAGCTAAACTGCATTAGATGATGGGGATGTTGCACAGCAGGTGGGATTTAGCAATTTCATGAGGGAGCCTCCTGCGCTGGATTGATGAAAACAAATCAAACATACTCTGAGTAATTGAGTACAAACAGGTTAACGCTGTTTGATGTGTGGTCCTCGAAAACTAAACCAGCGTGAGGCAAATCTTCAAAGGTTTCTTTCTGTCTTTTGTCAAGCACATGATGGAATCAAATGTATGTAGAGAAGGGTGTGATTGGGAGGTCGGGAAACAGAAAGAAACTCAGACAGAGCGAGAAAAAAGAGTCATGAAGATGTGCTGTAGAAAAGACAATGAGAATGTGTGAGGAGAAAAAAATAACAAGATTAGATACAGAGGTAGTGAAACAAGAACATGCAAGAAATGGAAATATGGGGAGAGAAACATGAGATGTGGATGGAAGAGGACAAACAGAGAGGAGGGATGAAACTCAGGCAAACATGAGCTGTGATGGGTGAGTGTTTACGGCAGCGGACATGAAATCTAATGAGGACACCAGATCAGGCCTTCTGAGAAAGAGCTGGGATGGAGGAACGGTGCATGTTTGTGTTTCATTATCTGTAAATGCTCTGAGTGAAGTGGTGCTCATATGGAACATCAGAACCAGGAATGCATTACAGGGCTACTAAAGGCAATTTAGGATTGTACTTCCAGAAATGTTGGCTCGATCTGTATAAACAGTCATCAAAAATAAAGCAGCTGAGATACGCAGACTTTTAGTGGGCTACAGATTCACCTTTTAAAACATTATATCCCTATATTGGTGAAATCATAAAGAGGGAAAGTGCAAATTTCCACTCATTTTAAATGACCTCAGTCAGCCTCACTTGACCGTTTGCCAAAACCTGCCGGCAGCAGCTGTTATTTCAGTCTGCAAAGTGACACTCAGCAGCCAGACATCTAGAGCAACTTACACACAAGGCTTAAATACAGAAGCAACATTACATTTATTTAGTATGAGGTTATTGTATATGTTGCATTGAGGTGAGCTTCTGTTTTTTCTAACTTCTGTGAATCAGCCAGAGATCAAACTGAAATACTGGATAAAGCATTTTTCAAACACAGTGAAGCATGTTGAGAAGGTTCTGATCCAAGGTTAGGTTTTTAGGTGTTAGTTTTGCTGTCAGTGTTAGAGAGATTTTCTTACTGCTGAGACAGAACCTCATTTTGGATCACTATAGAGGCAGTCCATCCACCCATTATCTATACACCGCTCAGTCCTCATTAGGGTCTCAGAGGGCTGGAGTCTATCCCAGCTGACTGAGGGTGAAGGTAGAGGACACCTGGACAGGTAACAGTCTATCACAGGGATACACATACAGACAAACAATCACATTCACACCTACAGACAATCTAGAATCATCAGTTAACCTCAGCATGTTTTTGGATTGTGGGAGGAAGCTGGAGAACCTGGAGAAAACCCACACATCTGTACATGTGTGGCTTTTCTCTGGGTTTTTTGCTCTTCAGAAGTCAGAAAGACTGTTTTTCACCAGTGGACATAACTCATTTTTATTATATCACACATGTTATGACTGTTTTCTTTCCTAAAGTAGAGGTTTATTATCACTATTATTGCTGCTAAAGGTACTGTACAGGTGTAAACATTATTTGTTTAGCAAGAGATAGTACCTGTATGTTTAAGAAAGTACCAGAAATGTGCAGAAAGTAGCTTTAAATGCATTTTTGAAGAGAAACAACAGTGTTCTGTACACTGTACAATGGAATGGAAAACCACAAAACTCAACTACAAAATTTCTCCCACCTACAAAGTGCAAAACCTACAACCATAATAGGAATATCACTTTAGGAAAAGTCATCAAAAAAGGTTGAAAAAGGTCATTTAAGGGTTTTTTTCTGTGCTATTAAACACAGTGGCCGGGCCATTTTAGAAACGAAGACAACACGAGGGTTAAAGCAAATCTACATATGGTCCTGCCCTGTACAGGTAACATAAAAGCAGTTTATACACGTATTGACAGGAGAAGTTTGAGAACCACTGCTATAGCAGCAGTGAGAGATCATGAACAACTCAAGTTTACCAGAAAACACACACAGTTAAATCATCCTCCACTGGCCTGAGCAGTCAGTGAGGAAGATCTCAGCACAAGAACAGAAAGAAAAGAAAACTGTCTTTGCCTCATCATCATTTAGTTACACATTCTGATTTAGATGCAGTTACGTGGACCAGTCCAACATTTTCATTTCATTTACAGTTTCTGAAGTACAACATTTAATATATTGATTTGTGCACATGGTAACAAATTTTCCTTTTTTTATGTAAATGAAAAACACGAGTCTTAAATCTTTGCCTTTGGCTGGCAACTTTATGTCGGGATCATTAACCAACATGAAACATGACTATTAAAAAAGTACTTCTAGGGAAATGTCATGAGCCACGTCAGTGGATTTTAAGTTTTACACATGCTACTTTATATAAATTTGTCCTCACAGATTAAATTTAAAACACTGGAAATATTAATATCTTGCTGATTGCAGCTCCGGTGGATGAACATCCGTCCTGTCATCACAGAGGTGGCAGTTAAACCCCCAGGTAGAGGCCACTTTAAATCACAATATGGTCCTGGAGGAACACATTTATACACTGCTTTACATTTTACTATAGCTCAGTGGTTCAGGTTTGGGCTTGTTGTTAGGGGTTGAGCCTTGATTAGGCTCCTGTACATAGTCAGCTGCAGACACCCATGGATGCATACTAACTGTTATTGTACTAGTTTTCCTCCACCTGGAAGATTTTGTTGGAAACATGTGCAGTAGGTCGTGTCTCCGTATTCCAAGCACAGTCTCGGCTGCCAGTCATGAGTACTATTGCCCTTGTACTAGCACAGATTTGTGAGGAGGTATCCACGCGGACTATCGTGAACTTGGGAAGATGATGAAATTTTGCCGCAGAGTAAAAGGCGTAAAGTTTAACGCTGACCTAAGGGTTGCTTAGAGCTGCATACAACCTACAAAAAACAGTGGTGCAGGCCCAAAAGATACTTGCAGTCAGATCATATTTGTTGGAAAGTCATACTGAGTGTCATGAAGAAATGGGAAGACTCATGTCCACAAAAAAAAAACAAAATACATTTTGTGACTTTTTCGTGAATTGCTGTGAGATTTCTGATGTATCATACATGAAGCTGCAGCACAGAGAACTGATGGGGGAGAACTGATGTACTGGTAGGAATATCATGGATAATTGTGATAAATGAAATGTTCTAGAAAGAAGGAGCATACCACATGCCATTAGCCAGATGCACCGTAACACCTCATGCTAGGAATTAATTGAAAGAGAAACAGACACTGACAGCGAGAGAAAAGCAGGAATCAATCAGTCAAACAATCACACATCCAGTGGGAAAAAGACTGAGGGGGATAGAATTAGCAGAGCAAACATACAGAAAATCTGAATAACAATGAGGGGAAAAAAACTGACGGAGAAGGAAAGGGAGAGAATTGGGCACAAATTAGAGAAACTAATGATTGACAGAGAGAAACTGGGTGGAGGAAGAGGCTGAGAAGTACTGTTGGATAGATAGAGAAATAAGCTAGGAAGAGCTTCAGCTGCTCGGAGCAATACTAAAGGAAATTAAATGCTAATATTTAAAAGAGGAAAAGTGATCGGTCCCACCTGGGCTTGGGCTGTAATAGGCCATTGCATAATGCATGTAACCCAATGAGCACACAGCGAGGGCCGAGGTTTTAATTTAAGTCCTCTGCTCTGTCAGTATCTATTAGAGACAAGCTCTCTGGCTATCCCTCTGTTGACACTATGGGCTTAATTATCACGCTGGAGGACGGTGAGTGGAAGGCTCTGCTTTGCTTGCTCTTTCGCAGCATTATGCTCCTTGAGGCTGGCGATTTCCAACCACCCTCCTCCTCAGGGATCTCTGCTACGCTCACATGATAAAGAGACAGCACTGCAGGGCCGAGCATCTCTTACCGGGCTAAGCCACACTTCAAAAAGATGTGTACCGCTTCATCTCCAGCAGCCTGATCTCTTGTATTGTGATGTGAACTTCCAAAATGTGATTACGTTCAACTAAATTTGAACCTTTATGTACTCTAATTCCAGCAAAGAAGCATTCATTTGAAAGTTAACTTTAAATGGAATATATTCAGTTTAAAGATTCCAGAAGCGAGATCGCTTGCGGTGAATCTAAGGAAGCTAGGACATCCAAAACTAGATGTGGAAATACATAATGCTTTTGGAAGTCCATCATTTGAAGCTTAGACACTAGAGGCACAATGTGCAAATCTGCAGGGCGCACTGGATTTGAAGGATAATCCAGTTATAGAAGTTATGAAATTTTGAAGTTGAAAATCTGAATTTGGAAGTTCAGCTTCTAGATCATCCACTCCTCTCAGTCTGCATAGATTTTCTAAAGCAGCCTTTATGGATGTTTATCATGGAACATTCATAATCTGAATAGAAACAATCATGTTGGGGAAAAATGCATGTTTTCTTGGAAGTTAATCTAAAAGCTACAGTCACAACACCTCCTTCACCTTCCTAGCAGCTCTCAAACCAGCTTGTAACTTACAAATTCATTATGAGACTAAAAAATCTATTCATCTATTGCTTGTAGTAGTACTTAAACGTGATCAATGAATTTAATTTAACCTAATATTGAAGATCCACATTCAGTTTGTAGCTCCACAAATTGGTTTTAGACATCGGCCTAATTGCAATAGAAGTCATTAAGCTGATTTTGAAAGTCTGAAGAGCGTTTTATGTTTGCTTTAAAAACCCAGTGGGGATTTAGTTCAACATTCAGCTCGGCATTTTAGTTATAGGATGTCATTTATCTTCTAGGAAACACCTTTACAGTGGAACCTCACCAGAAATAGAACCTCTATATGCATACATTGAAGTGCTCACAATCAGTCTGTCAGCTTTCCGTTTTCACATGTAGTTCCATACTGACTTTTAATCGTGGCATATTACTTCTGGAACTCAATGTACTGACACTGAAAGACAGATTTTGAGGTCTTCAATATTCCCTCTCTCCATCCTAAGAGATTCTGCTGCTCTATTTTAGCACCATGCTACATATTTATAGCATCACATGTTGCTATTGCCATTACAGATTACACACCCACTAATTGGCCAGTTATCATTGTGAATCATTCCCATACAGATGGACCAGTACAATCCTTCTCTCAGTTTAGTAGCTATCAAACCCCATTTAGTGTAACTCTATCATCTCATTCAACGTTGGTTGAGCAGCAAGTTTGCACTAAAAAGAACAAAAGTCCACATTTGAGAATGTGTTGAGAATTGGAACATAAAAAATGCTTCAACCCTTTAAAGGGCACTCATTGAAATACTATGAAATTCAAACTTTCAACCCTAGTGTTGTTGGAGGACATAAGACTTTTTTACTTTTGTGACATTTTTCAAAGTGTTCTCATTTTCATGTTGAAATTCAAGGTCAGTGAAGTTCCTATTAATGGTTCCTTGACTGTTAGTGGTAAAAAAAAACCATTCCAATAAATGTATATGTTATCACGTAGCGCAACTACTCAACCGTAAAATGGGTGAGTTTCGTCAGCTAATGATGGTTAATTTGGACGTTTTGACCGTAAATATGGAAGGGGACCGAGCTGCAAGTCCATCTTTTTCCAACTTCGGAGAAAAGAGAAAGTTTGATACATTCCAGGTCTCTGCCGATTGGTCAAATGCCATGATGTAGTGTGATGTAACGTAGAGTGATCTTCACTGATTGGCTGGGTGAAAACCACATGCTTCTCGACCTCAAAGAGAGGCGGGAGCCACGCCATAGTTAACCCTCGTGTCGTCCTGCGGGTCAAAATCGACCCGTTTAAAGTTTGAAAATGTGGAAAAAATATTTACTTTCAAAGTGAAACTTCTGATGTCCACATTTTCAACATTTTTGGGAAATCTTCGAACATTTTTTGTGGAAAAAAAAGAAATGTTAAAAATGCTTCTTAAGAACATTGACAAAAAAAATCTACCAAAATCCAGCGAAATTCACTGGATTTTGGTTGATTTTTATGTGAATGTTCTTAAAGAAAATATTAGAAGTTTTACTGATATATATGTAATTACTTTAGATATTTTCAGGATTTTTTTTGAAAGATTTTTACTCATTTTTTGAAAATATTTACAAGAATTTTCTTGCCAAATTTGGGGGATTTTTTTTAAAATAAAACTTTTAAGGGAAACTTTTAAGGAATTATTGGAATTTTCTTCCTGAAGGTTTTACAAATTTTCAGAAATTTGGGGAATTTTTTTGCAGAATTTTTGAATTTTTTTCAGACAAGGAAACAATATTTTTTGGTGCCAGTAAATGAGGACAACAAGAGGGTTAATGTGTGCAGAAGTTAAGTATGATCACTTGGCCAATGAAGGGCTACAGTTTAATTTTGAGTTTCGCTTTCACTCTGTGATCGGTTGAGTTTAAACTATTCAGTTAGGCTTGGGTTAAACTTGAACTTGCTAATAACCTCTGAATCAGGTGCTCTCTGGAAGGAGTTGCTGTGTTGGTACATGCTGACTAGACATCTTACCAAATGAAAGACTCATTCTTGTGAAGTCAGTCTCTTAATTATGTTCCCTGTCACAACTTTGTGTTGACATCTAGTCAAAGAGTGTGTGTCTCTTCCAGTACTTCATTTTCAAGACAAAATCACCACATTCATCCAATATCAGCACCTCTAATTCTATAATTACATGCGATTGTTTTACTGTAAATACGGTATACTGGATGATGGCGCCACTGCAAACGTAACATTTTTTAATTAAAAGGTGATCTAATGCTGTTCTTACTATCATAGCTTCTCATACAGTCTGTATGGTTCTCTGCTCTGAATTCTCTACATGCTGGGCATTCATGGCCTTGAAAAGCTTCAAACACTTTTTTTTCAAATGTGAAATTGCCTCCAGAGCTTTCAGTTGAAAGTTTATAGGCCAGTAGAATCTATTGGTCTTTGGGTCACATCGTCTCAGAGGTATTTCGGCCTTTTTCCAACACACTTATTGAAATTCCTCTATTTAATTTCAGTGACTGCTGATGTTCAAGCTCCAAGATGACAACTGATAACTAAGTCCAATTTAATGTATGTCTAATTAATTTGTACTGAAACCAGATAATCATCCACTAGCTCATTCCAGCATATTTAGCATGCAGCTCTGATGTTGAAGCAACCTTTTTTTTTTTTTTACTATCCTTATATCTTGCCTTTAAAACGTACTCCCAGAAGAGGATGCCGTGCTTGTTGATCCCATCTAAAATTACATTTTCTGTATACTCACACCAAAGTCAAAATTTGGAAACCAGTCAAGATATCAGCATGAACACCTTGGAGCCGCTACAAATGTGGTGCTGCTAATAATTTTTTATAAACCTGCATTACAGTAGGGAGCTTCAGTGCCTCCTGCACTCCACCGCAAACTTTTAATTAGTCACATCTTGTGGGCAGAGCTGAATTCCTGCCAGTAAAATGGGAATGTAATTTGAGCAAAGAGATCCATGTAGTGTACATGACAGTTAAAGTGTATGGTTTGCTGAAAGACTTGACTGGCTGAGAGCTAAAAGAGTAGTTCACTTCATTTGGTCCTGCCAAGAGAAAGATAGATTGTTACCTTTTAGTTCTGCTCCAATTCATATTTATTACAACCTATCCCAGAGGTGTAAACATGAAGCCGTACAGACTGCACTGCACCAACCCTGGAGTTTATGTTCTCTGGAGTCACAAAGAGGAGAGAAGCAATCAGTGACGATGAGCATTAAAGGATACATTTCCAGTTTTAAAATCTGTTTAAAAACAATGGTTAGGTTACTTGCTGCATCCCCTGCAGTGTAAGTGATTGGGAATGAAATCTACAGCCCCCTTCTGTGCAAAAATGCATTCAAAACTTTATATGGAGTTAATCAATCTACAACTTGAGTTAACAAATTCAGAAGTACAGGCCTTTAAGTATAAAATCTCTTTCTTGTTGCTACCCCTCGGCAGCAGCTCAGCAAGGACACACTGTCAGTGAAAACATAAAAAGGGACATTTGTAGTGAAAATGGCTGCAAGATATTCACTTAATTTAGTTAACTCACACTGCTGTGGCCTCATTTCTCCCAACATGGAAACTCTGGGTTTTGTTTCTGATGATTTACAACAGAAATGCATGTGTAGGGATAGGCACAATGATCATCCACAACATTAAAACCACCTGCCTGATATCAGGCTACGGTCAGGTTTGCTCTGTCACATCCCATGAACGCTCCGGAGAACTTCAGGGGAAGGTAATTTGACATCTCACATCTCATTCAAGACCCATTAATGGGCCATTAACGGTCCATTGACGATCCGAGACTTACTTGTAGTGAACAGTTGCTACACTGCCAGGTGAGGGATGACTCAAGGTATTAGTAGTGGTGAAACCGTCTAGTCAGGGATCTCAAGACTGCATTAGAAGTATGTGATAAGTCGTGTTATTAATGCTTTATTCAGAGAAGGTTGTTCCAGTTTAACATAAATGGCCTCATTTATTCACACCACCTCTACTCTCTGTCCAAAATGTGTACATTGATGTCCTCTAAGGCCCTTTAGATGCAAATGGCCTGTCAAGTCCTGAGGCCTCTCTTCAGTCAGTTACAATTGAAAAAGACTCTTGAATGAGAGGTTAAATGTGTTCAAGACCAAAATATCTAGTTGTCTTCCATGATAGCTCCAAGGATTATAATAATCTGATGACTGAGTACCTACACAACCTATGGATGCTCGATTGGTGTCCAGGTCAACCTGCTGGGCTCTTTGACATGTTCCATGTTGAGCAGTTTTTTGTGGTGTCTGCTAGGGAGAACTATTATCATGGAGTGGTGTGCTTGCAGTGGAACAATGGTTAGGTGAGTCAAGGTAACATCCAGATGAATGCCAGGACCAAAGGTGTCCCAGCATTATAAAAAGACAATAAAGATGCATCATTTGACGATTAACAGTCAGCAGATGGATTTAATCTCCTGGTTTATCATATAAATTTATGCTGAAATCATATATTTGCTGATACAGAATCCTTTCGTATAGCTCGTCCACAAACAAAGACTTCAACTGGGACTGTCCTTTTGGACGAGACTGAGTTGACCCAACAGACAGCTGGACAGATCAATCTGCCAGACCAATACTAGCTTCCTGAAGATATGCTAATGTTAGTATTCCAAACACTATTTGAGGGAATGTAGAGACAGTGCCTCCATGAGAGCACTGACTTGTTGATTTTTGTAATGTAAAACACTGAGGGAGTGGTTTGTGATGGTCTCTTGTTGAGAGTCTCCCGTCAATCATCTGCTGTGACTTTGCCTTATCACACGTCCATCAAGCGTCCAGTAATTCGAAGTGGCATCCAAACATGCCCCGGTGGACTCAGAAAAATCATGATTCAGTATGTATCTCTGTATTGGACTCACAATTTGGGACACGAGAAATTCATAAAATGCCATCTTCATGATAGCCATAATTCTTACATGCTACATACTCTTAATACGAGACAAAAACGAAAATGAATAACATGCTGACATCATTTACTCTCAAGTATAAAATAAATTAAATCATCAAGACAAGAGCAACATATTAACTATTAATTTTCCTGATTTTTGTGAACACTGAGGGTACAGCCATGTTGTTTGAGTAACCTTCAAGTGAATCAACACCAACCAGTGGCTCCATCCTTCGCTAAAACTCCGTACAAAGAGTGTTTACTTAACCCTGATACCAAACTGTCTCTGTTTTTGGCTTATTTTGTGCTGCAACTCTTTATGCTAAGCAGTGCTTAAGTGGCAGAAGTGGAGCATGTGATTTATGTGTGTGTGAATGGCAGAGAGGGGGAGACAGATAGACTGTCAAAATGATTAATTCCCTGTTTGAATGACCCCACGTTCACCTCTGTCTACTTCCATTACTCCCCTCCTTCATCTCCTCTCATTCTCTTTACCTCTCGTTTTTCTTTTCGCATCTCTTCCAACCTCCTGACTGGTTCTTTCTAGTCCTGTTCTCCACTTCACTCTGTTCCCCTCCTCCTTCCTAATAACTACCTCTTTTCACTCATTTTTTTCCTCTTCCTTATTTCACTTGGTCCTCTCTTGACATTTCTCTTGTCACTCAAGTCAGTCGAATCTTTACTTGAATTTTCTCCCGTGTGATCTTTCTCTTCTTCTATCTCTTTTGTAAAGTGAAGAAACTCCTGTGATTTCATCACTGCTGATCTTTCATGAGCAGATTTAAGCCTCCCAGAACTTGTCTGCCCTCTAGTTCAAGTCTGCTCCCGTAAAGGTTGTTGGAAAACTTTGCAATTGTGTCCGTAAAGAATAGCAGATGTAATCATGACTGGATTAACTGCTCAGGGGTCACTTATTGGGTCTCTGTTAACCATCATAATACATGTAGATCTCATAGTCTCTCCAGACATCAATCAGCAGTCAAAGGTTGCAATGATTAGTTGATCACTAAACGGGCAACAATTTGCTAAATGATAACTTGTTGCTCTTTAAGAAAGGCTGGAAAAAATGTTCTAGCCTCTCAGATATGAAAAGTTGCAAATCTTAAACTCAAAATTCAGTCAATCAAGCAATCATTCCGTCCATGGATCTCATAAAATTGTCAAAAAAAGCCAATATCAAGCACCACTACTGCTTCAAATGCACAGTTTTTTTCTAGAGATGTCAGACTGTATTTTATATTGGGAGACTACACAATGTGTACAAAATATGAACACCACTAAATCCACATTTTACACTTTCCTTCTTGCATTTCTGATACTGTAAATGCGAAAAATGAGACACCATGCTCAACATTTTTGAAATAGACAAGCTAAAGCTGCTAAAGCTTAAAAATGATGTTCCTATAAAACTCAACTGCATTGTGAATTGTGTTTTGAAGGAACCTATGAAGGAGTCGTTTTCGTAAATTCTTGTCAAAAAGGCCTGATTATACTGACTATGATTCAAAGTTCCCAGATTGCATTTGCTAATTTACATTTTTTGCCATTTCTTGTGTTGCTTCCTGTTCTAGCCAGCAGGTCAAGTATTAGATGTGTGGGACATTTCAAACATCCATGATATTTGTCTAAATCCAACCAAACAGCAGGTGAAAACTAAACTCCAGTCTAAAAATAATGATCACAAAAGTTCTCACTACCAGCAGCTCATTTAGTCTCGTGATGCAAGCATTGGATCTCTTTGAATGTGAAAATGTTTCCTACCTTACTGTCATTTTACGGTAGAAAAGGCTCCATAAATGATGTAGTTAAAAATGCTGTTTAGTTGTACAGGACCACAGTATTTCAGAGACAGGGTTGGACATCACTGGGTCCCAGTGTAGCCCTCTGCCTGAAAGCAGCATCTTTAATCATTTAGTGAGAATACTGAGCATTTAAGAGTACTGATGGACAGAGGTCAAAGGGATTGTGTTAAATGGATTACAGGCGAGGCCGGATTACTAAGAGGGTAGCTGCCCAGGGCATCAAAAGCACAAGATTTACTCCACATCATCTGAGACTGCATAATTTAATTAATGAAATATTGGTTGAAAATCACCACTAAAGCAGAAGATTACCTCTAACCTCCCTCCTGTGGCTTTATCTCGCCTTTTAAAGGATCAAAATTTATTTTTACAACCTTTATTTTATTTTACACTGAGCTTTTTATTTAAAAATTTTGTTTTATCAAGGTACCTAATTCTTTTCTGTTTCACACAACTGATACACAGAAAATTAACAGGAAATGATGGTTTAATCCATCGAAGACATATTATTTCCAGAGCCAAACGATTAGTAAGTTCATCAATTAGTCACTGGATAGACAATAAAACAAAATCTGTAAAACAATCTGAAAAAGTCTTAATCTATCCGGATATATTTGAGAGCTTAAGTGTTTGCAAAAGATAAATACTGATGTGTTCCACAGCTGCTGGAAACACATTTACAAACAAGAAACCAAGACAAGATAATGCCATCAATCCTGAATTTATCAGATATGATTTTTCTTGACCTGAGGGCTGGACTATGAAATGAGATTAGTGGGTTAGTGACGTAAGTTGAGCCTAAAGTCAGAGTTTTCAGCACCACAAAGGTGGCTCTCTTTGTAAATAGTTGATCAAATACGTCAAAGTTGTACGAAAAACATAAGAAAGCCCTGAGAGCAGAGTCTGGAGTCTTGAGGTACCAGAGTTAAAGCCAGAGGGAGGGATGTAAATAAGAACCAAGGTGGCATGTAAAGGGGAGGACGAATGTTCCTGTTGAAAAACCTGGCATCCGACACTGATGGTCATGATGTGCTGCAAAATCAAAGCAGCGCTGTCCTCAGCTTTTTTTAACGCTCCAATCATCCAATCATTACATGTTTTCATTTCACCATTTCCACTTTCTATCTCTCTCTAAACAATCTCCTGTTTATTCTGTCTGAACAAAAGAAGAAAAACAAATTCTTTCCATTATTGAGCTCCCAGCGCCATTCAGACCTTCTATAAACTATCGGTGGGATTTTTCCAGACGGATACATTTCTGCTTAACTTAAATAAAATAAAATCTGTCTATACGACGATCATTTTACAAAATATCTGCTAACACACAAAAGCTGTGATGAGCTGGTCTACCTGAATGATACATCAGAGGAAGAAGAACATTGTCATTTCAGTGTTTCTGCCGACTTTAAACAGTGGATGTGAATGCAGGATGTCAAGTAAAGTTGTAAACATTTATCAGCTTTTTTCTAACCAAACCAAAGAAAACAGTATGTTTTCAGAAAAATGTCATGGTTGTTGTATTTTCAGGCGCATGCACAAAGCAGTGTGCTTAAGGTTGTGTTGCCACTTGAGTGACCTAAAACGACATTTGTGTGTGAACGGAAAGTCCAATCACAGAAAAAAAATGTAGTGTAATTAGTGTACAGGCCTTAATCCTGTCTTTGTTACTCCGGCGAGTTATGTGACGATCGACGTATGTTTTTGTCTGTCTGTCTGTCTGTCTGTCTGTCTGTCTGTCTGTCTGTCTGTCAGCAACATTACTCAAAAACAAAACCAGATTTAGATGAAATTTTCAGGGAAGGTCAGAAATGACACAAGGACCAAGTGATTAGATTTTGGCAGCGATGCAGCTTATTGTCTGGATCCATGGATTTGTTAAAGATTTCTGTATCATTGTCAGATAGCAGCACAGCGTCACTGTAACCATGACAACAAATGAACACTACGTCAGCTGCCTGCTGATGATCACATGATTGTGATCCTACTACAAATCCACCACTGAGGACTTATCAGGATTTATCCGTTCCAGTACTGCTCTCTGAGTGCTTTTCTTGTGACATTAACACTATCAATGGTCAGTTAAGCACCACTTTTGCTGCACCTATGTGAATGTATCTGGCCACGTCCAGCTATCTGTAACTTGTGAACAGTTCAATATGTTGCTGCAGAAACTTCCCTTCACAGTAACGTGGTCGGGGTGGCATCATTTGTTGTTAAGAGCCACAAGCTCCCCGCTCCTCCACTTGCCACTCTTGGATTTATTTCTGTCTCCCGGAATCATCTGAAAGCCGCCGCTGGTAACGATGAAGTCAAGAGTAATTTCCTGTAGCCATGTCTCTGTGCTTCACAAAACAGCGATCTGACAGAAGCCCCTCGATTCCTCACCACAGGCGTTAGCTCATCCATCTTATTGTCCAGCGATCTCACACTGTCTATCGTGACAGAATGGAAACGCAGCTAATATCTCACCCTTATTGTATATTAGTCCCTCATCTGCATTCACCACATGCCTTCTTCTGATTTCTGCGGGGACAGTTGTTGTTCTATTGTTGTTGTTCTTAACAACAGAGCAGAAGCTCCCCAAGCAGCAGGTCCAGAGATGCTACAGCTCAAAAAGTCACCGGCAATAATCCAAACACGTGCAGCAAAAAGGAAAGTTAAAAGAAGTTTAAAAAAATGTGTTTCCTTAAGAAATGAACTTGTTTTTAATGCAGGAAATGTGTGCATCAGCACATGCTCTGGCACTCAGCAGCTCTTTAAGGCAGACTTCAAATCAGATCAAATGGATGATGCAAATATAACACAATCATTAATTACACACAGAAAACGTGTAATTTGTCTCTTGGCCTTGAAGCACAAACTCAGCTTCTACTTTAACAGGACTCTGGATAATATTATTTAAAGCCACATCAACATTAAATGAAATTTTATTAAGTCAAACTATCTGTGAGTTCGTTAATGAGAGATCCCTGTCACTGATCAATTACTGTGTGACTGAGTGGGTGTGTGCATGTGTGTGTTTTTGTGTACTGCAGTCAGTCCATGAGATAGGATATGACTAATGAACTGTCACTTTCACAACAACACGCACGCACACACACATGCACCATCCAATCTATTAGTAAAATGTCAGCATGCTGCGGAGCATTCAAAGTCTTTGTGGAGACAGCCATTTGTCATATCTGGAGGCCTTATCACATCTCTCTGTAGAACCTCTGCTGCGGATGTGAAGGTTGCTCTGTCGCCGCATCCGATGGAAATTAAGTTGACGGCCTCTGCAACGCAACATGAATGTAAGCTGACATATAATGGACTGCCAGGTGATGCTGTTGTTGATTAGCTGGTAATGAACATCCACCACTGGAACCTTGTTGTCGTCTTGCACTAAAACATAAACAGGAAACCAGCACCAGAATACCAGCGACACCCTCTGAAAGGTTAATAGGCAGGTGAGTGTGTTAAAGTGGATTGAGTAAGCATTTCTGTCAGGAGCTGCTGATACAAATATGAGTTAATAAACACCTTGTCACACTTTTCTTCTTCCCCTAAGAACCAGCGCACCTGCACTGATCAGCTGACTGATGGAGCTTTTCCACCAGCACCTTCTCAGTTTGTGAGGTTTTCCATCAGGACATAGTACCTGGTTCCTCCACTAGAAGTGGAACAAAGTCATTTTTTGCTGCTCAAAAGTGAGTTTCAATTCTTTGACATATGTCCAAAGTGAACACCAACAAGTAAGAAGTGAAGTCCAATGTCAAATCCAACAAATCTAAAGTCAAGACCTGCAAGGCCAAGTCAACTGAAAGTCTCTCATCATCAAATAAACTCACAAAACTCATCTTTGTGAATCTATGTTACATATTTACCATAATTTCCGGACTACAGGCTGCTTCTTTTTTCACACGCTTTGAACCCTGCGGCTTAAACAACGATGTGGCTAATTTATAGATTTTTACGGGCTAACAAGCTTCATGCCGTCAGTACATTTAACCTCGTCACATCAGACCAATAAAATTACAGGTCACAGTGGACCAATGAAACTGTTTGAATTAAATCAAACACACTCACACTAAATTCTTCAGATCAGTCATTTTGCACTTCAGTCACACACCCTCATCATGGAAAACACATGAAGAAATGGATATGATGCAGCTTTTAAGCTAAAGGCCATCGATCTGCCTGTCGAAGAAGGAAATAGAGCTGCTGCGCGTCAGCTTTGCATCAATGAATCGATGGTGAGACGTTGGAGACGGCAGTGTGAAGAACTGCCGTGTTACAGGCACTGTTCCGAAGAAAGCATTTATTTAATTAAAAGATAAAAAACCTTTCTGTGTAAATATTTCATGTCACAACGTGGACACCTGTGGCTTAGAGACAAGTGCAGCTTATATATGTACAAAATCTGTTTTCCTTTTAAATTTAGTGGGTGTGGCTTATATTCAGGTGCGCTCAATAGTCTGAACATTAGGGTAGACTTATTTTTTCAATTCAACAAACCCTTCCAATTATAAAGGCTTACATTTTACTCTACACCACTGATTTTTCTGGATGTGTCGTACAGAGTTCATGCCTCTTTCCTCATCAACCCCTCGATGGCTCGCTGCAGACCAGCTACAGTGTTCAAACACCGTAAAACTACTTTATATAACACAATGCCAAGTTGTATTATAGGAGTAATTCAGCCATGCATTTTTGAACTATGGCTGCACAGTGGCTTGGTGGTTAGTACTGTCACCTTGCAGCTAGAAGATCCCTGGTTCGTGTCCCAGCCTTCCTGGGATCTTCCTGCATGGAGTCTCCATGTTCTCCTGTACATGTGTGGGTTTCCTCCAGGTTCTCCAGCTTCCTCCCACAGTCCAGAAACATGCTGAGGTTAACTGGTGATTCTAAACTGTCTGTAGGTGTGAATATGAGTGTGATTGTCTCTATGTGTAGCCCTGTGATAGACTGTTACCTGTCCAGGTGAACCTGTGATAGACTGTTACCTGTCCAGGTGAACCTGTGATAGACTGTTACCTGTCCAGGTGAACCCTCCACGACCCTAATGAGGATTACGCGGTGTATAGATAATGGATGGATGGATTTTTTAAAACTAGAAACCTATAGTTTATAGAATAATACGGAAATTCCAGCCGTGCAAGTTGACAGACTTAGTTCCTTACATCTATTATGTATGAGACCCTATGGCTTATTTTACTGAGGATGTTTATTCCAGAATATAAAAACACCACATATTACACGACACAGAATGTTAACAAGGTAAAAAGTTTGATTTTCACCAGACTAACACATTCTAATGTAAGTGACTAGTAAAGTCAGTGAGTCCCTGTTCAAGTCCAAAGTCAAGAACATCAAAGACCAACTCACACTCCTTAAATTCAGCTCCTGAGAAACAGCCTTCCTCTCGTCTCAGCCCCAATCCCAATTTAAGATCTGAAAACGTTCCCTTTTTCTCTCTCGCTGCACTGATCTTTATTTGTCAGAAATAAACAGCTCCTGAACTAACAGTAAGATCCAAAAGAAAATTTGATTGGCTTATAAATGAGCCCGCACAATATCAGATATTTGTCTCAGTGATCAAATTCAAGTCTCAGCTCTGTGTGTTTTGTCTTTTCTCACAGTTGGTGGGTGTATTGCTGGAGGAAGTGCAGCGTTGAAGTCATTTCAATAAGCAGCGGACATTTTTGGGCTCTTTTTTAAGTTGAACCACCAACTGTGACATTTATTTTGCTGACACTAGCACGCCTGTGATAGACGGCACTACAATAATTTAGTGATTTCTCAGACACAGATATAATTCATTATTTTCCATATAAAATGTGATATATTGCCAAAAAATAAATATCTGTCATGATT
Organism: Amphiprion ocellaris; assembly: GCF_022539595.1. Lineage (NCBI taxonomy): Eukaryota > Metazoa > Chordata > Actinopteri > Pomacentridae > Amphiprion > Amphiprion ocellaris. The sequence goes on along the minus strand of NC_072784.1, from coordinate 2,206,998 downwards.
ATCTCAACTTAATAAAAAGAGCACAATCCAAACTATTTCTGAATCAGCTCATTTTATTATTGTTTATCTCATTAGAAGGTGGTTGGTATTAAATTCAGATGGTTATTTAGTTGACATTTTAGTGATGTTCAGTCATTTTATATTAATAAGTGATTGTTTCCATAATGAATAATTATGGAATTTGTAAAGACATGATCATAATGAACATAAAAACACTAGTTTTTTTTTTACTTTTCATAAAAATGTCTGCAAGATATATCCCATGGACTTCAGAAGTCCCTCAAGTATAGATTGACCCGGAAGATCTAATTGATCCCGTCATGATTTCACTCATAAGCCCATAAATGGTTATTAAGCTTCACATTGTCATGATGCTGCTTTACTAGCTAAACTCCCAAAATGCTCTTTGCTTGCCTCCTCTGGCTCCAACAGTATTAAACATCAAAAGTCAAACTGGTACTACCTCAAATCTACAATACTTGAGGTATATATTGAGGAAACTCATCAGGTTCTGGGATGTGATAAATACTAAATGACTCTACTATTACATTTAACTGGGACATCTATGATTTATAAAGCAGATTTTGTGCATTGATGCCTCTACAGTGCGGGATGTTATGGCAGTAGCTTACACTGATGCCTCACAGTAAAAAGGTTCTGGCTGTGAACCTGCTGGTCAGCTGGAGTCTTTCTGAGTGGAGTTTGCATGTTTTTCCAGTGCGACATCCTCAGCAGGTTAATGTGTGATTCTAAATTGCTGGTAGGAGTGAGTGTGAGCTTCTGTGGGTTTCTGTCTCTGCAGTGGACCAGTGACCTGTCAGTGGAGAAGCCCACCTTTCACCCCATGTCAACTGGGATGTTTCTCTATTGTGTCCACTAATTGGTGCTGTTACAGAGAAACTCCACGGGCTACGAGCAAAAGCAAAAGAACTCCTGCTTTTCTGCCTGTTTTTCCAAACTGCACAGGATTGATTTATTCTTTTGCTCCTTTTTGTTCATAAGTGGGAGTTAAGGCGAAGCAGGTCGGAATTCGGTAATCTTCAAATAAGAAGATGATTTTGTGAGCAGCAGACTAACCAGTGGGCAGTCCTCCTGAAATCAAGTCAGGTTTGAACGGTTTCAAAAGCTTTTCACCGACTACTAAATGTTTTTGACTGAACATTTACATGCAGACCAAATTTCATTAATAAAACGTTGATGGTGTGAGGACTGAGCGGTCTGTGGCCTTGTTATTGCTCAGCTGCATCCTAAGCTACAGATCTAAGCAGAGCAGAGTACACACCACAGCCTCATGCTGCTCATAATGGAAGGGCAGAGGGCACATTCTACCTTTAGAGCTGCTGCTCCATGCCTGAACCTTTCGTGCTTTTGCGAGTTACAGCAGTAAACACAATTTCTTATTTTGCTCTGCACCCAGTACGACACCCCGGAGGCTGCTTTCTGGTAACACACATCCTGCACAGTTTCATATTTAATAACGGTTTATATAAAACATTAAATACGTTGAAATGCGTCTTTTTGGGATCACATTTCTGTACTTCAGAAATTTCTTCCCACTAATCTATTCAGTCTCTGTTTCAGCCTACAGCTTAACAATGATTAAATTCATTAGTTTTTATGTGACACGCTGATGTTGTAGCTGCATTTTATCTGGTTGAAACTAGAACAAAAATAGGTCTGAATACCAAATATCACCCCATTTCCAACTAGAAATGAATGTTGGTGTTCACCGGTAGGGTCAAGATCATTAACTCTACGTTGATTCAGATGTTAATCAATGAGTTCCAAGAAAAAATTAAGTCTAACCTTTTCTTTTAAGTCATGTCCAAAGTCAAGAACCAAGATTCCAGGTCAAGTCTAAAGTCCTAAACGCTGTGGAGTCTCAATGAGAAAAATTTGTTGTTTGAAAGGTAAAATTGCTGTGGTTGACAGAATGCTGCCTCAAAATTACGGTAAAACATTTTCTACATTTACAGTAAGGGAATGTATTAATATTGTTGATTTTAGGGTTTAAAAAAATGCTTCATTCCATATTTTACTGTAAAAAAAGTTTAACCTTTAAAATGTAAAAATTTACTTGAAAATACCATATAAAATAAAGTTTGTGTAACTTATTATAGATATTATAGCATTTTTCCATTATCAGCATGACAGTTAGTACGTTCAACATTTAACATATGTATTTTTAGCCAGAATCGTGGTTATAGCTGTCATAAATATTAAAGCATATGTCCGTTAATTGACTGGTAACAAACTGTATTTTTTACATGTAATAAATGCAGATACTTGTCATGCATGATACTTGTTGTAAATATTACAGCATGTTTCATTACCAGCACAATAATATGTACATTTAACTGTGAAAAAGTGCATTCTTTTCGAGACTTAAATGCAAAAATCACAGCATTGTTCTACATATTGCAGCATTTTTCCATTAAAAACTGCGCAGGCGTCAGGAAATGTATTTTTTCCAGAGAAAACCAGTTTGATGAACCTATTAACGGTGATTCAGTGTTATATAAACTGCATCAAACTGTTTTAGAGTTTACAGATTTTTACCGTCATAGTTTGACAGTTTTTCACAATAAAATGTACAAATATTTTTTACAGTGTAGTTATGGTTACTAGAGTAATTTTGTAGAAATAATGGAGTCTTTTTAGAGCATCTACATTTCAAAGCAAAGTAATCTGACAAAGATTTCACTGATTTGACTACTAACTACACCCGCCCTTTTTGAGAATAAAATTAAACTCATGAATAAAATGAAATGATATATTTGTAATCTGATTTTGAATGAAAACATATTTGTAAAGTAACTCTTTCTTTACAAAATAAACACCCAGTTGACACTGTGTTAGCTACACCTGCACACTTACTACTGTACGTCTCTCCAGTGGTCACAATTCAGTTGAATTTGTGCTCCGTCTAAACATCAAACAACAGCGAATTGTGTGAGCAAACAAATAGCAGCGGTGAGTGGCAGCTCTGTAATAGAAAACGAAAGCTAACAGGAAGGTGACAGAACCTCATTTGTGTCAGCAGTGCGATGCAGAAGAGCCTCGCTGGATGTCCAGCATGTGGAGGTTTGAAGCGAATGAGCTGCAGCAGCAGAAGACCAAAGAAAGTTCCACTTCTGTCAGCCGAGGAGACGAAGATGAGGAGGATAACAATCAGCGAGTGTCCTTTTCTCTCCGTGGACAGACACATTCTTGTCAGTTTAGAAGATGACAGCTGGGACTGAAGGCTCTCCTTTCTTCACTTTGTCTTTGGCCCCTAAATCACTAATTAACCCTCCTGTTGTCCTCATTTATGGCACCAAAAAATATTGTTTCCTTGTCTGAAAAAAAATCAAAAAATTCAGCAAAAAATTCCCCAAATTTATAAAAATTTGCAAAATTTTCAGGAAGAAAATTCCTTAAAAATTTTCCCTTAAAAGTTTTATTTTTTTAAAAAATCCCCCAATTTGGCAAGAAATAAAAATTAAAAAAAATAAATAAAAATTGTAAATATTTTTTAAAAATGAAAAAAACTCTTCCAAGAAAATCCTAAAAATATCTAAAGTGATTCAATATATATATATCAGTAAAAGCTCTAATATTTTCTTTAAGAACATTCACAAAAAAATCTACCAAAATCCAGCAAATTTCATTGGATGTTAGTTGATTTTTTGTGAATGTTCTTAAAGAAATTTTTTTTTTAATATTTAGTTTTTTCCACCAAAAAATGTTGAAAAATTTCCCAAAAATGTTGAAAATGTGGACATCAGAAGTTTCACTGTGAAAATATTTTTTTTTCTCCACATTTTCAAACTTTAAAACGGGTCATTTTGACCTGCAGGACGACAAGAGGGTTAAAGCTGTGCAGAGAGCCTTCCGAGGTCTCTGGAAGCATCACATTTGTGCTCACCAACATCCTAAATGTGCAAGTTATTCAGCCTAGTTAACGGGTGCGTGACGTGTTTGTGCGTCTATATGAGTGTGCGAAAACAGCAAGGATTACTGTAAAGATGTATTTAAATGCCGTCCATGAATTTCCAACCAACAAAGAAATCTGTTGCTGACAGCGGGAGCCAAAACAGCCAATCTGTTGTGCAACAGCATCTGAGGAAACTCGCTTTCAAGAAGCAAGAGGCTGAGAGAGCGGCTGGCCCAGATAACTAGATAACATGCAGACGCTGAACTACACACACACACATTAACACACACACACACACACACACACACACACACACAAACACACACACACACACAGAGTCAAAGGTGCCCAGTTTTGCACATCCTGCACCCACAAGGAAGCCACGGTGGCATGTGCTCACGTTTGCCCTCGATCTTTGATATCGCTCTGCCACATAAACACAATCTCACCGTACACATGCTTTCCATCTTTCTCATCTCAGCACACACACACACACACACACACACACACACACACACACACACACACACACACACACACACACACACACACACACACACACACCAGGACAGATGGCCGTGCTATGTGCTCTCACTCAGCAGATGCACAAGAGCATTAATCATGACACAAGACTCAAAACAGAGGATTTAACTGTGACTACAGTTGTGCAGCTTCCTGTAAAGAGCCGTGATTCTTTTTTTCCCCTTTTTCTTGGCTCTCACAGACCAGTCCTGCCTTCTCATGTGATTCAAATGTAAACATGTCACATGAGAACAAAATTACCCAAAATCCGTGTAACGTGCTGAATTAATAATGTGCAAATTCCTCAGCTGTGGTGGGTTAGCGAGGAGATCTTTATTTCCTGATATTACACAACACTCCAGCAGGGTGTTTATGTTGGGGTGGCATGGAGCTGTAATAATGACAAATCACGTTCACAAACTCTGTGGTCCTGCGAGGCTCAGAGGGATGACACTGGCAGAGCTAGCAGTATTCCTCCCACCAGGTGCAGTCACAGTCAAATCTATGCACACATGGTTATGAGAGCGTTCCTGGATAAAAATGGCATGTGATTAGTTCAGCACTGGACAGCAGCCTGATCAGCAGACGCTCAGTCCTCGGTTTACTGTGGTGGTTCCTGGGTCTGATCAAACACTGCAGGATATGTAGGAAACAAGTCATCCTAAAGAGAAGCGCGTCTCTCAATGTTTGCTATGAATCTGCCTCTGTTAATACTGTATTTCCATCATATTTGGTATGGATGTAATGACACTCAGAGGATGAATCCTTCTGACTTTTAGGATGTTTCTGCCACCATCAGTTTGACATTTGTGGTTTTGAGAGAAACAAATATTCATTTTTCCTTCAGGATGAACTGAAATGACATTTGTGGTTTTGCTTATGGTAGGTCCACCATTAGTTCAAAAATTACTCAAAAACTTTAGTTCGTGATCAAATATGTGCAAGACCAACTACAACTACTGCCTTTTTCTTTTCTTGCACTACTTTTTGTATTTGCTGCTGTAACACCTGAAATTTCTGTACTGCAAGATCAATAAAGGTTTAATCTATTTATCCATCCATCTATCCATCCATAGTCAGTCAGTCACTCAGTCATTCTATCGTTCTATCTATTATACTGTAAAATGAAAGCATAGAACAACAATGAAGTTTAAAGAAAATCTATTTAGAAATTATCCACTGACTTGAGAATAGCAGTTAGCGTTGGCATCAGCTTCGTGTGTCAGTCTCGAATACGATCTGTTAATAAAATGGGGCATTATAATGATGTAATGAGTTCTGCTCGCTGCTCGGATCTGCGATGGAGACATTAACAGCCTGTGACTTGCGCTGTAAAAACTCTTAGCACCTCTGGATCCCTCGGGGCTTCCTGTCCAGAATGGTTTCAGACGGAGTGGCGTGTGCGCCGTCGGGCTCCGGGGGGCCGTAATCCAGCCATGCATCAAATCCACAATCCATGTTGCTGAGCACACTAGGCTTAACTGAACCTGTCCTGTGGGATGGCTTTAGCACACAGATGCTGTATTGCAGGCTGTGTGCTTCCATATTTAACACTAGGTCAGATTCTCTATTCTTTGGTGGCTGCCGGGGCAGCTGCATTATGGGAAAGTCATGTAAGATTTTCTGAGAACTGCTTGATGAACTGTGAAATCATGTGCTCTGGCTTTGCCGGTGTCTCTATGTTCCAAGTGTGGGATAGTTTTAGCAGTCAGCTGTGTTCTTTTCCATTCATTGTTTGTAAATAATGTTGTCTTCCTGAATTTAAAACCTTTGCCTACGATGATCGGTGTCACAGGAAGCTACTGCTGCAGATATTTTAGAGGCACGTCAAGCTGTACGTTAAAACTCTCGACTTAAAGGTTGAACTCGTTCTACTCAGACATCTCCTTAGAGTCTCACACTGCTCCAAAGTCTGATTAAAAAATAAAGATGCACTTAATTGGTTTTATACATGAAGACAAGTTAGCTCATTGTAAGCATGACACGTGACCGTGTGCAAATAGGTTAACTATCTGTGTTGTCTTCAGGTTTAAAATGACCTGGCTACTATGTTTAACAGCACAGATAACGCCTTAAATGTCCTCTTTTTCAATTTGAAGTTCGATGATTTTTCCTAAAGTGAACTTCTTATTATTGTTGTAGGTTTTGCACCTTATGGATGGAAGCAATGATTCAAAAGATATGAGAAGACTAGTATTTTGTAGTTGAGTTTTGTAGTTCTTTTCCCATCAAAAATGCATTTAAAGCTACTTTCTGCACATTTCTGGTACTTCTTTAGGATATCCAAGCACTATCTCTTGCTAAACAAATAATGTTTATACCTATGCAGTACAATAATAGTGATAATAAACCTCTACTTTAGGAAAGAAAACAGTTATAACATGTGTGATGAAATAAAAATGAGGGGTGTCCACTGATTAAATACAGTCTTTCTGTCCTCTGAAGAGCAAAAAACCCAGATATTCACAAAGTGTGTGATGCATGACAGGTTGGTTCTTCATGTAAAATAGATTTTGGGTTGAAAATTCAACTAAGCTGCTCTATTTTAGAGGCTCAAGTGGAGGCTGCTCATTTTTGACCCTGAGGACAACGGAGTGTTCAGGATTTTAAGACATGAGGGAAAAACTGGATTCTTTTCAAGAATTAAATGCAAAAATTACAGTATTGTTCTACATATTATGCCATTTTTCCATTAAAAACTGAGCAGGAGTCGGGAAAAGTATTTTATCAAGAGAATAAAAAACTAAAAAACACACTTTTCTCCTGATGAACCTGTTTACGGTGATTCAGTGTTAAACTGCATCAAACTGTTTTATACGTCACGATTTGAGTTGTTCGCTGTAAAATGTACAAACATTTTTTACAGTCGTGTACTTTTACACTAAGAGGTGGTATTTTTTTGTTTCTATCCAGGCATTTTGCTGCACTTTGTCTGCTTTGTCTCACTTTCACTCTCAGTATCAAAAAAGGCAAATATTCCCAAAAATAATCTTCAGTGGAGAGACAGAAAAGAGAAAATAATCCTGATGATGTGCAACAAAAGTGTAAAACCACAAAGCTACTCTTACTAGCTTTTCAGAGCTCTCAACTGGGGGTGATGATTGTAAGATAAGAGCCTTTTAACAGGCACGAGCTGTTTAATGAAAGTTAATATCTGGCTGCATTACGGGAGATACAAAAACCGTGTTGGAGCTCACCATACTATGAACTACAGTATCATAGAAATCTGCAACGTTGCATCATTTCACGAGCGCAGAATCCAGAGAAGGAGCCATACAGACAGTAGCAGAGAAATGCCAATTTTCCTCAAGAAAAGATAACCTGTGTTGACTCAGCGCTATCTTGATGCATGTCAGTGGGTATGACGTATATTGGGATACCGCTGATGTGCTGGCTTATGTGGAAATGATATATGGTGGCAGAAGTAATCTCTTGCTTGGGCTATTTGGGGGCTTATTTATGTCACGGTGAGGCTGTGGAATTTCTCTAACAATAACAAATGCTGTTTTGCTTAAAGGCCCTGGGAAACATATTTCCTCAATGAGCTTTTTACTAAGAGTAGTGGGCTGCTGCCAGATTACTCTGTCAAGTCTGGACAGATTTAGTTATTTTGCACGAGGGCATTTCTACGTATATTTATTACTTACTGCTCTTGTCACTGGTTTGAAGTGGGTGGCTTAGGGAAAGTAGATGTCACATATTTCCATGTAGGATTTAATAATTGGTGGCTTGTTTGGTCATTTTAGCCTAATCATCTAACCCAGGGGTGTCCAACATGAGGCCCGTGGGCCAAAAGTGGCCCTCCAGAGGGTCCAATCCGGCCCTCAAAGCGTAAAAATTCCAGAGAAGATATTAACTGCAGATTGTAAATTAGTGAAACTATAAATTTAAAATAATTTCTAGACCATGACAAGTTGTTCTGATCATGCAGTAAAATACTAGATTGCTCTTTGTTCTTTTGTTGTTTTGTGTCTCATTTTGTAATATTTTGCCTTGTTCTTGTTGTTTTTTGGTCTCATGTTTTTTTGTTTTGCTTCTTGTTTTTGTTGTGTTTCCTTTTTGTCTCATTTGTGCTTTTTGTCTTATTTTTCTCATTGTTTTGTG